>NC_056730.1:775413080-775565580 GCF_019279795.1 Protopterus annectens | reverse complement strand
ACACTTCACTAACACAGCAGGCATCCATTTTCTTGTTGGGAAAACTGCACTACTACACATGTGCAATTCCCTACTGGTCTAGACAACGTCCCATATGTTGGCTCACTCCAAATATATTCAGACGTCCCAAGCTTATACTCGTGGGACATACGTTCATATAACGGTCAGGGTGTTTAATTAGTCTTCTGGTTTTCAACTCATCTGACTGGTGACTGGCACTGCCCTGTACCTGTCTGAAAGTCAGACTTGGCATGTGGACATACTTAGCTCCACTTTTAGCATCCTACCTGTGGATAGAGATGCTATTACAGGGGATTCTGCTGCTGTTTCCCTTCACATTCATTGTGACTGCTTTATTGTGACCATGTTCATTCTTCATGGATATATATATATATATATATATATATATATATATATATATATATGTCTGTCTGTACATACACATGCATATACACCTAAATGCTTATTTACATTTCCCATACTGTTGAATGACCACCACTTACTGTATCACATAACCAGTTACATCTGCTTTAAAGTGCCTTACTCACCCTATATTGCGGCCATCATATAAAATTAGCCCTTGCATGGCTTGGACCCAGGAACACTATAGTCACTGGTTTTACCACTAAACCATCCGTGATACATTCTGTGTGGATGGTAATTAGGATATATGATTTTACTACAGCCATTCCACAGTACTGGCAACAAATGTGACAGTCAGGTGGTGTATATATGTATAGTACATGTTACTATTCATATGTATCTGAGAGGCATATGTATACATTTGCAAGTATACGTATTTATGAAATGGACACATACTTGACAACTACGTATATGCATGCATGTGTGATGGGTGGCTATGGGAATATAAATATGTACATTTATAGATATATGACTACATATCTGGAGTTATACATGGCCATGTATATGAACAATTGCATACGGCAGGTACCTGTACCATTTGTATACAGAGGTTGTGTGCATCATTACGACGAGGAACCTGGAAGGGGTATACAATTTGTGGACATGTACTATTTGAGAGATGGCTATGGGGAAGCTTCATGGGAACATGTGAATGGTATAAATTCCTGATAATGCACGTAGGGAGATGTGAATCATGGTCAGGTGTTTAATCATGGATCGTAGGTTCTGCAGGACCGGCTAGAGGCTGAGCAGGGTTGTGGACAACTACTGCTAATGCAACTTGTGTCTGGTTGTCTACTGGGCTGGACATCATGTCATGCCACCAAGTCTAGTCTTTAGAACAGACACTTATCCCATGAGGGATGGCCAAAAATTTTGGACACCAATAACACCCATTCTTTTTGATTTACGAAAATGAGGGAGGATTATACATGCAAGGGATACCTAGTTTGCAAGCCTGAGACTGCCTACTAGATATGGGTAGGGGGCACTAAGTGCAGATATGGCTGTGTCAAACTAGCAGCCAGAGTATGGGAGGTTTTGGTGGAAGTTCAGCAAGGGGGGGGTGTTGTGCTGTGGAGGGGATGATGGGTATTCAATTATGTATCCAGGTGTGTTGGGGTTGGATGGCTCAGTTCAGGCCAGACCATTATGTGGGTGTGAGCCGGTAACGTTTCTGTACATGTGTATCACACATTTTAATGTTCATATGTTTGTGGGATTGTGTTCTGCAGTATGGCCTGTCAGGGTGTATTGCAGATGTGAATGTATGTTCTTTGGTTTCCTTTCTGATTCACCCACTGCTCCCTCATACACCTCCAGTTCACCTATTGTACATCCAACCCAGTCTCCCCTTGATGAATTATTACATTACCCGTCACCCCCTCCATATTCCACACACAACATCCATCCCTTCTCTGGTTGATAGCCCATGGCACAGACAACAGAACACATTGCATACTCTACATATCTCTGGTACCAATATGGTTGTAAGGACAACCCTAGCATATTTGATCTTCCACATGTTGTACTTCACGCACATAGGTGCACGCAAATACTTATCTTTTATGACATGGTAGGTAGATCCGGGTAATATCCATTCATCTTTGGGCCATCCAGACAAGGACGACTTGGAATGCAAATGGGCAGTTATTGAGCGAATGCTCTGACCATTGGTAGGGTTGCCACCTTTTCAATTGGCCAAAGTGGGACATTTTTGGGACATGCATCAGATTTTACAGACCGACACACACCAACGGTCAGTACAAAGGATAGTGCTTTACTTTTATGCCTAAATGAAAGCTTATTCTTGTAGCAATTTAGTTGCTTATTCTGTTTCTTGTAACATTTAGGTATTTTAGATACAGAAATAACTATTTTATGGAACTATTACATAAAATATGGGACATATTTATGTACTACAATCACAGGACATTTGCCATTTTTAATATTTGTAGTGAGGACATGACTGCCCAAAGGGGGATTGTCCCTCACAAAGTGGGACAGATTGTAACCCTAACCATTGGGCTAGGCTTAGCAAAGGGCAGTGGCGGGCAAACACGCTGCGTTTCGCTTCCACTTGGTATAACAATCATCACTACAATGGAATACGGGCACGTTGTTTTAAATGTCATTTGTTCGAGGGACGGGGGCTTACTATTCAGCTACATGCCTTTGTGTTTACTTTTTATTTTGGTGTTCGTGAAACTGTCTTGTATGCTTTGCATGCATTTCAGTATCCACGGACACTGACAGGAGTGATTACTATTAGAGGCAGGCTGTACTAGTCAGCATTTTAGGTTGCGTGTCTGCAGCCAACATGTTCATGCCTCCGTGCAGGGCTTAGACATGCCTTCTGCACTGGACATTGCGGCAGTGCGCCTTCATTAATATGCATGTGGTGATGCTGTGCCATCTCTATGCCGCACGGTTGGCACAAGGCTAACGCCGTCCTTGCGCAGAGCTTCATGAATCCCGGGGTAAATCTTTGCTGAAATTAGCTCTGAAAATGTTAACTTGGCCATGTTCAGCATAAATACCTGGGATTTAATTCAGTCTTTCCTGTTTACTGATATGAGTTGAAATTAATTTTCATGTTACAAGGATTTTCAAAATACATTAGTGTATATTTATATTTTACATAGTGTGTTACATTTTTGTTTTAATTCCCCAGATTTTTTCTTAGCATTCCTGTGTCATTTTTCCATCTTCTCTGTAGTAGCATTGCCCATTTCTGGTTTGAATGTTGCCTTTGTCCGGCATTGTTATTAATATTGTAGTAGTTCATGAACTTCAGTAATTACACTCCAATATCTGGAAAAAGACAAATCAGTTTCAGAAATCTTATGTTCCTTAGCTCTGGAAAATTTGTGATATCATTCCCCTCCACAAAGGTGGTAACTCCTATGACTTCTCCAACTATCGCCCCATCCCCATCCTGTCTCCCCTTTCTAAACTTCTTGAGAAATGTATTCACATGCAAGTCATGCAATTCCTTACTACTAATAACCTTCTCTCCCCCACACAACATGGTTTTCGCCCTCACCATAGTACAACCACTGCTCTCCTCTCTTTTACACATCAGGTCAACCAGTACAGAAATGAAAATAACTTTGTTTCTGCCATATTTCTAGACCTATCAAAAGCATTCGATATGGTTTCACACCAAATACTCTTAAATACTCTAGCTACTCTATCCTTTGCTCCTGCTACTATAGATTGGTTTACAAACTACCTATCCAACAGTCAGTTCTATGGCAAGGAGTTCTGTCTCCCCAACTTTCAACAAGCATAGGTGTTCTACAGGGCTCAATCCTGGGTCCACTTCTTTTCTTTATGTTTACAAACAACCTTGCTACTGCTACCCAGCAAGCCTCATTCATACAGTATGCAAATGACTCAACACTTATCTGCGCAGCCCCACGCCTTACCACCTTACAAAAGCTTATCCAAGAATCCTTTAGCTCCACAGAAAAATGGATAACAAACATCCAGCTTATTCTCAACCCAAACAAGACCAAATTACTTCTGTTCTCTCCTAATAAATACAAACCCCCCCCTCTCTTTCACCATCAGCTCTATTAATTGCACTGTCATATCTCCAACTAGACATACTAAACTCCTTGGGGTAGAAATAGATAACCTTTACTTTGATGTCCACATAGTCCAAACTATTAAAAAGGTACACAAAAAAATGGGAACTCTCTACAGACATAAAAATTGCCTTACAGACAAGGCAAGAATCACCCTCGCCCAAACTCACCTTCTGTCCACTCTGATGTATGCTGCACCTATCCTAACTCAAACTAGAAAAACTGATCTTACCAAACTTGAGGCATGCTATAATTACCTTGCTAGGTTTGCTAACACCTCTCCCTACAGAACCCATCATTGTCAGACTCTAAGCGACTTGCACTGGCCAGAACTCCTGCAACTACTTAGCTATCAACAACTTCTCACAGCCTTTGGCATCCTCACTTACCCTGAAAAGACTCCTGCCTAAATCACCTACTATCTCATTATTCTACCTCTCGCCCTCTTCGGTCTACTAACTAGTCTCTCCTTACTATTATTAGAGCAAATAACAGCAGGGAAAGCACTATTTTCCCACACCACAGCAAAAGCCTAGAATAATCTCCCTACTTCCATTACTTCTGCCTCCTCCACCTAGACTTTCAAACACTTACTCAGACTTCATCTTACTAAAAACTGGATATGTTCATGTATCACATAATTACCCCTAGATTCCCCCACTCTCCTTTACCTAATTCTTAGGATTACATAATTTGAATAGCTGTAGCTTATTAACTTGACAAACAAATAACACTAGATAATTTGTAAATATATTTGTCAGTACTACTGTACTTTTTAATGTTTCACTGATTTATGGTTTTATGTTTGCTTGTTTGTCCTTCAGCTTTTAATTACTGTTAATAAACTGTGGAGCTTTTCTCCCTGGGCCACCACTGTAAATGGACCTCTGTCTAGTCAGACTATCCTGGTTAACAAATGTAAAATAAAAAAAAGTTAAGCGCTTCTATAGTGCAAGACCAGATCTTAACCAATGTCAAGCACCTTCTGCTTCACTTGCTAAGATTGGGTAACACTCTAACCAATTAAACCTGTCAGTACTGATCAGCAAACAACAGTGGAAGAATAAAAAACTATTTTGTTTCTGCCTGCTATCTCTGCCAGTAATCTGTCCCTGATTTTCTTTGTATAATAAGAAAATGGATTATGTTGTCCTTCTGACAGTGTTTGCTAAGTAACCTGAAAATTGATCAGGATTGTAGTCAGAAAATCTGTCTATGTTGTGCAACCTATAAGTAAGGGTATGGCATCTGGATCTAAGGAGATCATAGTCCCTCTATACTCATTCCTAATTAGACCAATAATCGAGTACAATGCATCCTTTGGCATGTACCTGACTAGACATTTGCAACAGCTGGAGTGGACACAGAGGTTCCTACCCCCAAAACCCACAGGGTGTAAATAATATGTCCTATGCAGACCACCTCAAAGCCCTATCCCTATCCTTGGTCTCTAAAAGACTACTGAGGGGTGATCTATGCCTAACCTGCAAAGCATTCCCCAAACCAGCCCTGATGGACCTGCTGCACATTTTCAAAACAAAAAGCAGTAGAATTACCTGATCTAAGGATCTAAACTACATCTGTGACATAAACAAAACATGTTGGAGGGACATGCATGGGTCATAGATTACTCATTCTCTGGAACAGACTCCCCATTCTTGCAAACCAGAGCTCTTCACTAAGCCTATTGAAATGCATTTTGGACCAATGGATGGGAAACTGCAAATTTATCCCTGGCTTGTTGTCTGTGACCCTTATGCACAGGGGCAGTTTTTAGATTGCCTAAGGTACAAGCATATACCAAGGCCATTCTAACCCATAGGGATTGATAATTGGGATAATTAATTGCAACATGAATGGCTGGGCTTAAAATGGCTCTAGGTCCATTAACCTAGTAAACTGCAATGATCTTATGATTCTAAGTGCTTTACAGGTTTGAAAGCCAGCAAAACACTTAGCCCTTTTTTTCTGTAACTAGTATTACATGGAGCAGATAAATCTTCATTCACTACAAATAGTTCAGACTGGGTCTTTGATCATAACCCATTGTTATGTATTTTTGACATGAATGCCTATATTCACCTGTTGAGCAAATTTCTTGGCGTCCATGTTTCGAATACATAATCTGGTTATGAATGGTGACCCACTCATAATCCTCTGTGTTATTTACTGCTGACAATTCTGATGCAGAAGATTTATCTTTCACTCTACTAATGATGACGTGGGTTTTTCTAACAGAACTAGGGCTGGAAGGATCAGACAGTGAGATTAGAATCTAGCTGACAAAGCTACCTCACCCATCTTAGGTTCAGGAAGACAGCAGTCTGAGATCACATCCTAACAAGATTCAGGGATGAAAATTTCACTGAAATGCATGTCTTAGACTAGGCAGAGGATAACAGACAACTTAAACATATGTAGGAATAAGTGCACAATGTCATTAAAGACCAGTACTGTATAGTTATGACACCATGATACAACACAATAGTAGGGATGGCAGGTGTATTCACAGAAATCCCACACCTTTGACTGCAGTGAGGCTTCACCCAAAACAGAAAAAAGAGAGACAGAGGCCTCTCCTGATCTTTACAGGGAAGCTCAGCTTCTCCACATTCTCCAATATGTACATTTGTATTTGTGTTATCTTTCCCATCAATTAAAGGGCTTTGCATATGTCAGAGCCTCGGCAAGATATAGTTTATAAATGTACCTGCATTATCAGAAGCTACTTTCAGCTATATCATGTAAAGTATTTAAAATTAGAATTGTGGGACTTGCCGAGTTATAATGCTGTCTACAAGCATTCACAATGAGGAACCCAAACACTCTCATAGATTTGTGATTTACAACCGCAGGAACCATGCGCTGTTCATATAACTAGATATTTTTCTAGTTTTCTGTATGGGTATTTTTCTTTTTTTAATTATACTGTATGACATTTGTATAGAAAACCACATATCAGAAAAAAGCTCAGAATGTTGGATCAATTTACATATTCTCAGGGGAGGCGGAAACAGCTTGTATCGTAATGATCTCTGTGAGAGACTGGAAATACAGTGTAGTTTATGAGGGTCATTCTTGCTCTGCCTGCATCTTTAACTTGCATGTACAGACAGAAAATGCAAATGGTAGCCATCAGTGCTGCCCATGCAAAACATAATAATCATCCTTCCAGCAACATTTGACCAAAGATGAAGGCTCGATATATGTTGCCACACAGCATTGCCCTACATGGAAAAAACAGTCATAATGCCGACTGGTAATCCTGGGTGTCTTGGCTCAGTTTGCATCTAAAGGCAGTAGAAGACAGAGGAAGAATACAAGGGAGGAATCAGAGAATGGAAAAAAAAAAAAAAAAAAAGAAAACCCTATCATTCTTATCATCATCAGTGTCTGAATAAGATGACCTACTAACAGTCACAGTAGTAATAAGATAAGCAGGATAGACCAGACTTCATGATCTCCAGCAACTGCCTCGAGCCCATCCTGTGTAATCACAAATATCCCAAAGCATGTCCTGGATTTGCGTTAGGGCCCCCTCCCAGTAGGCTGTGTCTGGTATACCTCCTGTAGATCAAATGACAAAAATCACCAATGGCTCTGGTTAATCCGCCTCATATACAGGAACCCTGTATATCACAAAAAGTGAGTCACAGGATGAACAAGTACAATAACAACAACAGATGCGAGGAGATTGCTGTCCCCAGTCAACCATGATTTATGATGCTTTGTGCTTTTTATGTATATATTAGTTTTCCATGGGTTAAAGCTATTATTGCAAAGTTGATTTGATGAAGTCCAGTTGATGGATGAAAGCACTTATCATAAACTAAAGCTGAATTATTCCAGTGACTAAGCCTGTTTGAGTTTGTTTCTTCACTATCTTCATAGAAGAGAAGTTAACATATGAAGTTTTGGACTGCTTATTACTGTTGCTTAATATGGTAATGTTTAAGTGTTTTTATTTTTCATTTTTCACAAATAACATGGAAGTCATGTCAGTCCTCTACCTTAACATTGGGGGCAGCTCGCACCTCTGGTGTTGTATACCATCTTTAAGAGACATCCATAATATCACGCAATCAAATTGCCCCACCAAAACCAGCAAATTACTTTCCATATAGTGGAGCAGTGTCTGAATTCTGAAATCCTTCTGGAATACAAACACCTCCTCTGTTACACAGAGTAAGGTCAGCTACTCCATGAAGGAAGTACATTTCAGCTTCCTGTGTCTGTGACCTCATCCTTTCAGTTACTACCCAGAACTCATGATCATAGGTGAGTATGGAGGCATAGCTTTATCTGTTACCTGGGTGCTTCATCTTATGACTTTGTTCTAGGAGCTTCCTAACCACAGTCCAGTAAAATGCCCATAGTCCTGCCATGATTACATCAATCCGCTATTCATTTTCTTTCTTCACATTGTTCTCAGCTGTGTACCATACCCCAAGGACATAAAGTGATCCACCTGAGGAATCTACTTATTATCTGGAGAGCAAGCCACTCTTTCTTGGGAGAGAACCACGACTTCTAATTTGGAGGTGCAGATTTATTCAAAAATATCACTGATATCAAAAAATAAATTGACAGTTTTAACTTTTTGGTTGAATAGCTATGGCATCAGAGCTTATCTTTACATGATGTTCCTGAATTGTTTGGTTTGTGTATTGTGTATTGTTTACAGAATACACACAGTTTCTTGTCTTATTTTTTTTAATATCAGCATCATGTGTAATAACTTTTATTATCTGAGCCAAGTTTCCGTCAACTTTTATCTTATTGAGCAGCATACACATTCCTTAAAGAGTTTCTCATGCAATATTATTGCTAGAAAAGTGTCTTTGAGATATGTATAAGGGTTTCATAGCTGTAGTCTTTGAAAATGTTATATTTGGTGTGTCTCTGGAAGCATGATCACCTCTGTTTTACAATAAATGCAGTGAGAGGAAGACTGTGAAGTTACATGCTCAAAGTTAAGACTTTATAGGAATGTATGTAAATTATACGGGTAGAAAAATGGACCCCCTTAAAATAGTTTTTTTAAAGGTAATGGAGTAATGATGAATGCAGTTTTGGAATAACATCTACCAGACAAATATTCTTATTTGGAAGAATTAACAACACATAGTAACATTACATAAATGAAATCTTACACCAAAAGTTGGATTAACAGTGGCTGTCACTAGTTTGCTATATTGGTGTTTAGGTATACATCAATCTGTCTTCAAGGGAAATGGTACAAGAATAATCTAAGCAATCAATTAAAATCAAGAATAAAAAGAAGGCCAGGACAAAAAATGCAGTGCATGTAATGGGGAAAGAAGTTAACCATTATAAGACATTGTGAGAGCTTTGTCTCATGAAAAAAGGCTTTGCTGGCATAATGTGGCACAATAACATCCAAGAGCTCTTTTACCCAGAACAGACTAAGCCAGCTTCATAATTTCAAGGTAAATCTTGTATGTCTTGCAGTCATGCAGAAATATGTCTGTCTATAAGAGTGAGATTGCTGAACAACATGGCAGAATTTATGTTCATCGTCACTGCTAAGATATAATGTACATGTGCAGAGTTGTAAATGAGCCATTAAACCTGCAAGAAGAAAGCTTATCTGCAGTGTTTTCTTCTCCTCCTCTATAGCAGTGGGATGCAATATGAAGTAAACAGAGATGTTAACTGAAAATGGACAGACTGGGAGACATGTTAGATGCTTGACTGGCTGGACTTCAAATTTAGGGAGGGAAGTAAGTGCCTGTAGACCATATAAAACTTTACCCAGTATATTTAGTGACAGCATTGCTGATATTGCCAGTCTTTTCAGAAACTGCATGTTTATTCTAAGTAAAAAATGTGGGTCTATACCGTATCATCGAAGGTTCAACTCAGTGAACCTCCATTTGTTGAACCAAAAACAGCAAACGTAAGTGAACATTCACATCAGTAAATGCTTTATACAGGGTATAGAATTATTTGGCCAACATCGTGACCATTACACATACCGCATTATGTCAAACCCACCCAGGCAGGGGGCTGCTCCTCCCACATCCCCCTACCTATATATACAAACTGTGAGATCACACTACAGTGGGGGAAAAGGGCAAATTTCCTGATGTTGGTCAAATAATTCCATTCCCTGTGTAAAATATTCACTCATGTGAATGTTCACTTAAGTGAATGCTCACTGTTTTCGGTTTGACGTACAGAGTTTAGTTGAGATGAACCTTCGATTATATGATAGAGACCCAATAAATTTGTATTATATTCATTCAACAGCAACCAGAACTCAGTACCCTGTACACCGCAGATTATCCAAAACCTCACTTTGATAAACAAAACATGTACATGACACCTGCTAATGGTGCTGTTGACATTTCATCAGCATATAGTATTATACCTCCATTCTTAGCCTCTGCACGTGTTGTAGTAGTAGAAATACACAAGAAAAAGCCACTGCAGCCATGTGAAAAGGAAGTAAAATCCATCTTATACTCAAGTACTCATAGGTGGTAACAATTGCAAACCAAAAAAAATATAATCAGTATCTTGTTTGGAAACAGTTGTCCACAATCAATGAATCCATTCTTTAGCCAAATCAAACATTTTTCGTTATCTAAAATGTAGCATAGCATTACAAAAGGCTATAGAAATGCCAACTGTATAACGTTCAAATCATAGAACCGGTCATCCTAACAAAGGAAAATCTATGGCTTCTATATTTCTTAACAGAACTGTAGGAAAGGTGGAGGCAAATATAAATTTTGCTGCAGGGGTCTAGTCGCAGGGGACACCAATGGCAGAAAAAAAAATCTGTTTTTATAATACTATTTCAGTTTTTAAGTGTTGTTCAGCTTCTGTTACTTTTTTGAGCATGGTAATATTGAAACATGTTGCTCAGTAGAGTACAAAAGCTTTAAGAGCTCTTGTTGTATAAATCCATTTTGCCATGGATAAGACCCATTTTAAAAACTGTAACCTGCTATCTTTGTTCCCTTTGTGTGGGACATAATAAGCTCCACTTTCAACATTAAGTGATATGTAGCTTTGAAAGGAATTACTATAGCTAACAAACTGCAGAAAGTAACAGGGTTTTTCCCTTCTCTATCTGAAACTAAAACATACACATACACACACATTTATATGGCATGGGAAGATGTGATTTTCTTTCCTACCATCAATGTTATGCAAAGGCAGCAGGTTTGAAAGTTTCAGGAATTTCACCTGAGTCCTTTAACAGTTATCCAACCATACTGGTTTGTTAACTAGGATGTTGCATTTTATTTGTGTGATAATCATTAAATTAATATACCTATGAGTGCCCGTGTACACCATCTGTGCACAACAGGCATGCAAACAATGAAATAAAAGGAAGCAAACTGGAGGGTAAGCAGTGTAGCTGAACAGAAGGGGGTGCTGGCAGCAGTAAAGTGCACACAATTTATGCTTTGCATCGGTAAGAGAAATGTCTAAGCTAATACAAATAGTTCATGTGGATTAAATATGAGTAAGCAAAATTGGAGAAACATTTTTATACGATCTTCTGGACACAATATTAAACTGATGCTAAATTATTTAGCCACTGCTGCTAACAGCAAAAGAGGTCAGCTAATGCTCGAGTGCTAAGATAATTCTATGCATTTTATGCTGAAAATGAATACAGTGATTGTCTTAAATTATATTAAATTGTACAGTATGAAACAATAAACATGAAGCAGAATTGATAGCACCAGGCAACATTAATTGGGCTGCAGAACTAATTGTATATGTAGGTTAGTGAGTGCCAATTGCTGATTCATAGCACATGCATTCACTTTGTCAAATGTCACATGCAAAACTACCTATGCGAAAACAATATGGTTGCTAGTTAACTTGAATGAATGATATGGAATGCTGAAGGGAAAGTAAGCTATTACCAATAATGTATGCAAAGAGAGGCTTGTTGTGGAATGTGCAGTTTTTATGTTGTTGTTTGCACAGCTACAAGTCTTATAGCTCTCTTTTTCCAAATGAAGCAGCACTTGGTTTAATTCTTTGTTTGCTAGTTTATTTTTGATAGGTTGCGGGAGAACTAACAGCAATATATGATATGAACAACCACAGTGAAACTAGCATAGATGGGATTCTACTTGATTGTAGGACATACCTACAGTGACTCAAATATCTAAGGCATATCTGGTGACAATTCAGAGAATTGGTACTATTACTAATGGGATACCCTTGCGATGTCAGACAGAATGAGAACAGCTGCTGAAAAGCTACTGAAACAGATTTCTATTTCAAAGGTGCTGCCATTTTAGTAAACGTACAGTGATGTTATATCTTTTACTTTGATGGTGTTTGAATTGCTTGTCTCTCATCCTTGTCATGGTCAAAGACACATCTCCTTCATCACCTTCCTAGGATGGAGGATTGAGATTGGAGTGGGTCAGGAAGGACATGGTTGGGGGTGCAAAATGGATATGTCACCCTGGACACCCAACTCCCTTGTTACAGGTCTGTTTCTAAACACTTCATAGGTCTTTAAGCTGGTCAACAACTCACTCCTGCAATGGTATCTGGAAGCTGAAAACACTCCTTACAATCCTCTCAGATTGTTCCACTACTACTTATCTGAGTGACTAGTAACTCTTAGATGGATGAACAGCTACCACTTCCCTAAAAAACAGTGCTGCCTATTCTCCAAGACTCAGTACTTGGATACCTGCTGTTCTCTGTCTTTATAGCTAGAATGGTCACTAGTGTCACAAGCACCTCCTTATATACCATGTAGGCAGATGACTCCACTCTGTCTTCTAGTTCCAGTGGTCCTTATGAGTTGATGCAATCACTATGGTCTTCTTTACTCCTTCTTTTATTTAATGATTTGTTGTCTTCCTGCTATCTAGCATCTGTGGTATTCTGAAGCTCTCCTTTATTTTCTAAATCTTCTACAATTAACAACCCCAACACTTGTCTGGCTTGCCTCCTCGACTTTGTTCCTGCTGAGCAGGAAGCATCTAGTAAAAGACTGAGGTAGTGGGCAGCTAGGAGGTCATGATGACTCAGTATGGAACCACCCTGACAGTATGGGGAATCTTTTTTTTAATGCCCTTTCTGTAATACTATCCTTATGCTCAGCATATAATTCTGTCTTTTATGAATTTTGCTATGAGATGAATTGATAGTATGTTCCCAAAGTTTTCATTTCAGGTCTAAAGTCACCTGACTTTACTGGTGGGTTGTAGTCCAAACAGACAACCCCTCCTCTTCCCCTAGGATAGGGGAGCTGGCAAAATACTACTGCACTCTTACTCTGCACACTGTACTAACTCCTTGGGGAATGATCTTTATTCTTTGTCTGTCGTCAAAAAAGAATCAGTATTAGATTAGGGGAAAAAAACAAGGTTGTGCTATACAGAAAGCATTAAAAGTCCAAAGCTTCTTAACGTTCACAGTTTAATATTTCAGGTACCACAGGACTCCTAGAATGGTACATCATTATCAAAACCTAGAAATCCTTAATGATAATATACTCACAACCTAGAAACCCTTATTAATAATATACTCACCTCTAAGCACATACAGAAAAGATAATCAAATCACTGCATCAAAATGTAGGCACAGAGTATGGACTTGAGCATTAGTGAATACTAGCTAGGAAAACTTCCTTAGCTCAGTTAATACCTAACCTCACCTATAGATCACTTATTGTAACAACTTCTACTGATACAATCAGACATGAACAAAGCTTGCAATAGGACTTCTGGACTTCATTGGATTGCTTTTCTCTTAGAGTCCTCTCTTTTAATGGGGCCATGGCCATTAGAGTTAACCTGAAAAACTAAGAATAAATAAATAAATGAATGCACAAATAAATACACATATAAATCCATGCATGAAAATGCCTCATCACTGATGCAATAGAATTGGATGTGACACAAAATTCTAAGTGTAGTTCGTGAATGGACTGCTTCACAGATAACAAGCTTCAAAAATAAAGATGAGAGATGTCATGGGTGATGTGGTGGGCAACCCTCACCTTCAATGAAATCCTATTATTTAATCTAGTCATCTCTCAGAGGTCAATCAAGCTTGAGCAATTGAAGCCTTTTCAACAAAATGGTGCAATTAATTAAGTGGGCTGCATGAAACAGGACAGCTATTAATATAATTACATGCACAGCAAAAAAAAAAAATACACTATGATTTGATTTACTCATTTGACTATTATTTTGCATATTTTTCATCAAAATAAGTAGCATTCCCCCTTCAGAAGTACATTCCACCTTCAGAAGTACTAACATTGTCAGTAAGTTGCCTTTCTCTTTTTCACCACAGTGTTATGGCACTTTGGAAAATTTAAGATCTCTTTCATAGTTATTAAAATGATTTCCCCAATATGTTTAAATGTTTTTGTAAATATTAGTCAAGACCAGACAATCAAAACCATTTTAGTGAATAGTTTTATTTGTATTTCAAAACTAAACATTTATTTCCTTAAGGTTTACTGTTTTCAGAAAAATGCTTAACATTATGATGGCAAGTCCTCTTTGTTAGTTGCTTTATATTTAGAGCCACTGGTAAAGAAAAAGGGGACTCAGAAATTCAGGGATATAATTGGTATGGTAACTAAGAAAAGTTGGCTTTATTTGCTAACAATATTATTTTGTCCCTGATAAAACCAGAAAAGGACATCTCAGTGTTGCGGAACATGTTGAGACAGTTTGAAGTTTTTTGGGGATTATAACAAAATGAAGATAAAACAAAGGCTATAGCTATAAACTATATACCCACATATGAATTCATACAGCAGTACCCATATTTATGGTGACACAATAAAATGAAGTATTTAGGAATTTGGATTAAAAAAGATTCTGTTATGGCAGCTAAGGATACATCCGAAGACACTAAACAAAAGATAAAAAACTAAGAAACAGGAAGCTTTCCTTTATGGATATGGATAGCAAGATACAAGGCACAAAAATGTTTTAGCCCCTTTAGTTTTATATACAGTTCAATCATATTTTTAGCAAACAGAGGAGATGTTTTGGACAATAATTAACAAACAGTTGAATTAATCTATCTTGGAGGAGAACAGGGAAAGAGTCAAGTTGGTTGATCCTTTCAACAGAGCAATGTGGTTAGGTTTACCTGATTTGAATGGATATTTTTGAGCTAGACATTTAAGGCTCATATACATAATACAAACAAAAAAACTATGATTCGAATTGGAAAGGAATAATGATGAATAGAGGAGGAATTCAGGAAATAAGGAGAGAGGATTTTGGATTCAGATCATTAAGGAGAATAACAAGAGCCAAACAGAATATTATATTCATAAAGCAGCAGAACGTATTCTAAGAACTAAACCAACATGAGAATGGAGGAAGGAGATTTTGCTGATAGGCATGACTGTAATTAGGGGTACAGAGAATAAACAAGAGGGACCTGGAATTTACCACAGAAAACTGGCAAAGGAACCAAGGTACTGGGAGCAACTAATTGGAGAGGGAAATGGAACAGAATGGGAAGAGGCCAAGAAGACATTTGGACTGAAGGCTAGAATTTGCCTTCCCTATCAGGAATTAATATCAGAGTATAAACAAAAAGCAATGAATAGGAGAATCCTAAGTGAAAGACCTGCTCTGGTAAGAGTTTTTAATGAATTTAGAACAGAAGCTGCTGTTAAAAAGGGATAATTGGTAGGGCATATAAAATATTGCACAATAACTATAGGAACCAATCAGAGGAGGTTAGAAAAGATTGGGAAGAGAGATCGACTAAGCAATTCACAAGGAAACAATGGAGAGCATATTTATTGCTCCCAAGTATGCAACAATGTCTAGAAGATTAAGATTTTTTGTTTGGAAGCACTTGCATAAGTATTTTTATACTCGAAGCAGGCTCCAGAGATTTTGGCGGTATGATGGGGAAGAAAGTGGTAACTTGAGATCATATGCTGTGGGAGTGTAATGCATTGGCAGACTTCAAAAATTCCCTATCAGAAATGTTGGTTGAGCAAATGGGTATAACTTTGAAAATTATTTTTTTGAGCTGTGATGCAGGGTCAAGCCATAGTAAGGCCTTGCGAAGTTTAATTCTGCTGGCTGCCAAAAAAACGATAACTAGAAAATGGAAATCAAAGACTGAACCAACTGTATTTGAAGTAGTGAATATTGTAACAGAGATAAAAGAACTGAAAGTGGGATCTTTAGAAAAGGGGAGAAGCAAATTACATAGAACAAAATGGAAATTGTGGAAACAATACATGCACAATAATGTCGAATAAGGAGTGAGATTTAAGGGATTTGAGGCAGGAATTGAACAATTTTTGTAATGTTCTATTGATGATAGTTATACAAAAAAATATATGATGTATAGTGTTTGTAACTGTGAACGTGTTATTAGGGTTTGTTTTTTATGTCTTAAGTGATATTTCAATAAAGTTGTTAAAAAAAAAAAGATATTCTCCCAGATTCTTGATGCCCTGCAAGGCATGCATGATTAGTGCAGGAGCCCTAGCAGACAATATGTCTGCCGTGCAATTCAGGAACAGCCTGCAGGGGCATGCACGAGAACCCCTGCACTAATCATGCATGGACTAAGCCCTGGTATGCAAATTACCTCATTTGCAGGAGAAATTCATGCAAATGAGGTGATTTTGCAATCCAGGAAGCTTGCAATAGTGTAAGACAAGTGCTATCTGCAGAAATGTACTCGGTTAGTAACAGAGTACATTTCTGCAAAATCTGAAACTGAGCTATGACAGCTCCAAATAAAGGCTGCGTATCATTAAGGAAGCATGCCAATGACCAAGTATAAGGACAATGGCATTGCAAACAATAAATTAAATAAAAAAACAACTTTTATTTTTTTTCACCGATCTCGGCTGTTTAAGCATAGGGCAGTGGCGCGCAAATGGGATCGGAGGGAAAATAATAAAATAAACCTAAAATAAGCATTCTAACTAAAATCACTATTCTGCCATGCAAGTCAATGGCAGGTACAAGACAACCTGGCCAGTGAGTAATGGTTGCCAAGAGGGGAGGCTCAGTGTGAGACATGTAACTATGCATTAGCAGGCAATCCTATGCAAATGAGGGGAAGGATAGTGAATCTCAGTTTTCCCCAGCATGTGTGGCAGGTCCCAACAGTGTAAGAGTATGAATAGCTGGGTGCAAGACTAAGATATAGGTGACATCATGGGGGTGTGTGTCAGGCATACTGTAAGCAGATTGGAGCCCTGTGGCTCGGGATTGCTCCTACCTTAGCATAGCTAAGCCAGGGGGTGTGTCTAAACCTGCCTAGCACTCTTCACAAAGCCAAGCAGGTGTGCATGCCACACAAGGGGTTGTAAAAAAAAAAAAAGTAAACCAGGAAATAGCAGCTCTGTGCACATTTGAGCACTCTGTTTGCGCAGCGTGCCCCTGGCCTTAAACAGGAAGGCAATGGGAAGGGAAAACAGCAGTAGGAAGGTAATCAAAGAGAACTAGCTTAGCTGGCAAGTTAAATGTATCAGAATCAGCCAATTACACAGGCAGCGGACCAGCCCAAAACACTACTATAAACTAAGCAAATACCTTCCTTTCTGGTTTTTCCCACACTCTACACCACCAGTGTATAACAGCGGGGAAGTTTTAACAAACAAACCTACAAAATGAGAAGGGCTGCAGCAGGCAACATAGAACAACATGTGCAAGAGGCTGAGGGTGGTGAGGATGTCACTGCTCCCGAACAACCCACAGTGAGGAGACAGAGAAGAGTGTACAAACCCAGGGTAACCTACCAGGGGCTACATGAGCTGGAGATAGTGGAGCACTATAGGGTGGACAGAAACCTCCTACAGCAAATTCTTGTGCTGTGCTGGCCACACCTGACACACCAAACTGACCGAGGGGAACCCATCCCAGTGGATATCAAGGTATGTGTAGGCCTAGGTATACTAGCCACAGGTACCTCCCAAAGCACGACTGGGGATATTATGGGGATCTCACAGGCATCAGCATCCAGAGTATTCCACTAGTTCCTGGATGCCATGTCAGCACATGCGAGTGAGCACGTATATTTCCTCAACACACATGAGGTGTTGACCAGCAATATGCGTCTCTTCCACCAAATAGCTGAATACCCTGGGGTAGTGGATGCTATAGACTGCACTTACATATGCATCAAAACTCCACCCAGTGAGGAGGGTAAGGCCTACATCAACCGCAGGGGCATCCTCTCCATCAACTGCCAGGTCGTATGTGATGCCCAGGGCATTATAATGAATGTGTGTGCTGGCTGCCCTGGAAGCTATGACAATTACCATATATGGCATCTGATGCAGCTGTACCAGAGGTTTGCCAGTGTGGACATCCCCTAGGGTCACCTAGTGGGGGATGCTGGGTACACACTGGAGCCGTGGCTGATGACACTCATCAGAAATGCAAACACACCTGAACAACAATGCCATAATGAAGCACATGCACAGGCCAGACATATAATAGAGCATGTGTTTGGGATGCTCAAGTCATGCTTCCGGTGTCTGGACACATCCAGTGGATCCTTGCAGTATTCACCAGCTACATGTATCCAAATTGTTATGGTATGTGCTATGCTACACAATATGATCCTGTGGAAACAGGATCATATTGTGTAGCATAGCACATACCATAACAATTTGGGTACCTGTAGCTAAATTGTTATGGTATGTGCTATGCTACACAATATGATCCTGTTTCCGCAGGATCACATTGTGTAGCATAGCACATCCCATAACAATTTGGGTACATGTAGCAAAATTGTTATGGTATGTGCTATGCTACACAATATGATCCTGCGGAAACAGCTGCAGCAGGAACAGGAAGGGGCAGGGTCACACAGCCCCCCACCAATGCCATGGCCTGCACAGGCACAGAGTAACTCAGAGGAGGAACAACTTGAGCCTGCCCAAGTAGGCAGAAGGATGCATGCCCAGTATACCTTGGCCTTGGCAAAGAGGCAATGCATAGCATATGCAGTGACACAGTAGGGACCCAGGGAATGACACTTGTCTCTGACTTGCACATACAGTAAAAGGGATGCCAAACATGACACTGCCTGTGCTCAAGCATGTATAGGGAGTGTAATATGTGCATCTAACATAGGCAGCCCTCCAGCGCCATCCGCAGATCTGGCACACCCTCAAGGTAAGTCAATCAACCTACCAATTGCCAAATGGAGTAGAATGTGTTGTTATCTGTAGCTATGGTATGGATGTGAGCATGCAAGGGAATTGGGTGGCCGAATGTTATGGCAGCAGACAGTAGACACCCATAGTGGCACCATGACATCTGTAACACATACTGGAGTCACCACAGTAGCCAGTAATACAGTGGGTGACAAAACCCACTGCAGGAAATGGGTTGAGCGACATGTGTGTCCATAAGACCCACACATGCCAGTAAGGAAAGTTCATATACCCAACAACAGTCTCAGCCAGCAGGACAGGTGTAGACAAACCCAAACAGAGCGTATGCCATGGCCCCAGAATGATGGCTATGGTTAACCCCCCCCACCAGGCCTACACAGACAGACCACAGCAGGGCATGCGGTGGGATGTTAATTCTGAAGGGTAGGAAGTCAGACAATAATATGTAGGGCAATCAAAGGCATGATCTGTAGTACACTGGCATGCCTCTAGTCAGCATGATAGTTAGCAGTACAGAATGAAATGGAGTACCTGACATACCAGTACAGTCATGTCAAATGTGTACAAGTGTCACGTGTGCCCCCCACATCCTACATAGTAATGTAAAAACAGTCAGGTGTGCCCCCCCAACCCTGTGTAGAAATAGTCAGGTGTGCCCCCGCACAATGCAGAAATGCAGTAACAGTCAAAGCCAAATGATCAATGGATACCCTGCAGAGACAGCATGCTACCTTTCGGAGTACAACACAAAGGTCAGCACTGCAGCACAAACTACCTGGACATGATCCACACATTCAATACAGACGGCCATACTGAGAATCCTCACACACAGAGAAATGAAGGCAATGTCAGTCAACAACATACTAAAAGGTCATACTGGGCATGCTCACACACAAACACATGAAGGCCAAGACTGCAAACACCAGTGGACCAGACATATCTGGCATTTGTCAGTGCGGACACTCATCCGTATGCATCACTCATGCCTTGCACACACAGTGGATAGGAATACAGGCATATATGTCAGGACAACACACTGTAATAAGACAAAGGTAGATGTACATAGATGTGTGGAAGAGGGTGACTGTGACAAGTAGCCATCCAAGCCTGTCCCACCCAGCACACAGCCAGAGGGCCCCAAACATGAGGTGCAGATGTCACTCACTGCAGATATTAGCCACCAGTATCTGTCAGCATTACAGACTATGTGGTGCACGTGCCAGCTGTGCAACGACTGTACAAGGAAGTAGTAATCTAGCAGCTGTATACACGTGCCTGTGACATATGACCCATTTGTGCCTACATGTGACGTGGCAACCCCTAGATGAATGGGTTATGGCCCATGCACACACCACCCCCCTATAGCCCTACTATGACAAGCTTGCTGAGGTCATCCAATGTGAAATACACCTTTGGGAGAGTAGCAACCCAGTATTCTCTGTAGTGCCTTCTGTAACTGTGTACTGCTGTAGTGTGATAAAGTACTTAGATAGGTGTTCTAACCCCAGACATGGCAACTGTGAGTGTGTGTGTTTGTGCGCATGTCTGACTGTGTAGAGACCAATGCTTTTTAGGGTACTTACCCACCTTACAATTCATATACTCAACTTTGCCAAGGCTGCTGATGTCATCCAATGTGTTATACACCTTTGGGGAAGGAGTACTCCAGTAATCTCCGTGACATGTGCTATAACTGTGTAATGCTGTAGTGTGATAAAGTAGTTCGGTAGGTATTCTAACCCCAGACATGGCAACTCTGTGTGTGTGTGTGTGTGTGTGTGTGTGTGTGTGTGTGTGTGTGTGTGTGTTTCTGTCTCTGACCTCCCTGGACTACATGAAAAGAGACATAAAGGAGCTCTCTGAGCATGTAGCCCAGGCCGGTATGACCCTGACCTTGAGTAGCATCTTACCCTCACCAAGAATGATGCCACAATATGAAGACAAGATGATCAATTTCAACAATTGGCTTAAGTACTGGTGTCATTCAAAGGGGATCCAATGCCTGTCAGCTTGGGATGATATGCTCAACAAGCCATGATGCTTCGCTAGGGACGGCTTGCACCTGTCACCCTGGGCTTTGGATATTGGCAAAGGCTCTGCTACCCCATAGTGCCTTTTTCAGGCAACGCTCAAAAGACAAATCCACCTCCATAAGTATCACAAGGGATAAGAAACTAAGAGTAATGCTACTCAACGCCAGAAGTCTAAATCTCAAGATGCACTTTTCGAAACTCTCCTTAGCATGGAGAACATCGATATCTGTGCAGTAACAGAAACCTGGTTCAGGGCTCCAGAGCACCCCAGCACTACCAGGTTATACGTCATACCATGCTTTTCGCCCCAAAACTTGGACCGAACCACAAAGGAGGGAGTATCGATATTCATCAAAGATACCCACACCTCCAGGTTCGTGGCAAAGCACTAAGCATCAGAGAATATCCATGTGCAACTAACAGTGGGTAAAACTGCCTTCCAGTTTATAGCCTGCTACAGACCACCCTCCCAAACCCAGGAACCCCACTCGGCCTTCCTGAGAACACTGGAAAATATGAAGGTCTCTCCAAACACCATTATATTGGGCGACTTCAACTACCCAAACATAGACTGGGAGCATTACTCTAGCTCCAACACCCTAGCCCAAAGGTTCCTAGAATTTATAAACTCAAATGCTATGGAACAACTTGTTACCACTCCCACAAGAGGGAAAACATACTGGACCTGATCATCACCAACATGGGGACTCTATGCTCCAGACCAGAAGTGTATCCCTCACTGGTAAGATCAGACCATAAACTAATCTCACTGGATATTCACATCCCACCCCACCCCTGCCCAGAAAACCACAGTGAAAAACTTCTCTAAAGCAAATTTCACACTCCTCAAAACTGAGGTGGAATCCTTCAAAGCCCGGCCTGTGGAAAATCTGCCCAGACCGCAGAATCCTTTATAAACGCATTCTATGAACACCTTCAGGAATGCATGGATCATCGATCCCAAATAAAACCAAGACCCAATCCTCCGAAGGCAGGCCACCTTTCGGGCGGACCCAAGGCATAAACAAACGATACAATAGAAGGAGGAACCTACTAAATGATAGAGCAAAATCCCAAAAGGGAAGGCATCACTGATCAGTATTAGCAAAAACTATGGGCACACATAAAATTGTCTAAGGCTAGCTTGAGAGAAAAATTGCACAGGACACTAACGATAATCACAAGGCTTTCTTTAGTTATATTAGGAACCTGGGTGGTAATTCCCAGATATGCTCAGAATTAGTCCAAAATGACAAAAAATACACCGAACCCACAGACATTACCAACATCCTAGCTGACAGGTTCAGCACAAACTTCTCCCCTCCCTCCCACCAAAGGGCAAATATCTGTCCCAGCAGAGTGCTGCCCCTGACATTTCAGATGCTCAGGTAAGAGCCACCTCTCCAAAGCAAAAACACAGCATCAATGGGACCAGGCGGTGTCCGGGCTGCATCCTACATGGACTCCAAGAAGAGCTAAACCCAAACATAAAACTACTGTTCAATCTCAGCCTTACTACAGGATATGTGCCCAAAGAGTGGCGTACAGCAACAGTGGTCCCTCTCCATAAAGGTGGTGCCTCAACGGATCATGGAAACTATAAGCCTGACTAGCTTGGTCTACAAAGCTATGGAAAGGATCATCATGGACCTCATAAATAAAGATATTGGGGACCTACAAACACTGGATCCTACCCAGTTCGGCTTTGTTAAGGGAAGATCCTGCCTCTTAAACCTGGTTGATTTCTTTGAAAGTCACCAAGGCCATTGACGAGGGGAAGGTGGTCCACACAGCCTACCTGGACCTCACAAAAGCCTTCGATACAATACCCCATTCGGGCATTATAGATAAGCTCACCAGCTTAAATATAAATCCCTATGTCACTAGATGGATTGCAAACTGGCTCAAGGACAGAACCCACATGGTTAGAATTGCTGGAGCCATGTCAGACTCCAAACCAGTTACAAGTGGTGTCCCACAAGGCTCAGTCCTGGGACCTCTCTTGTTCGGTATATATTTCTCGGAGGTACAGGCCAACATGGAAGGACTGTGGCTGACCAAGTTCGCAGATGACTGCAAACTGGGCACCATAATCAACTCTTCAGTCGACACAAGCATCCTTCAAAAGGGCCTCATAGAAACAGACAACTGGTGCCAGAGCCATGGCTTCAAGCTAAATGCCAAAAAGTGTATAGTCATCCCCTTTGGCAAAAACAAAGTGCCCACAAATTACCACATAGGTGGTAATCCATTAAGTACATAAGACGTAATTAGGGACCTGGGGACCCAAGTTGATAGCAATCTCTCATTTGACAACCACGTGGCCAAAGTGGTTAGAAAAACATTTTATATAGCCCATCTAATCATGAAGGGATTCACATCTAGATCAGGGACGTCATTGTGCCTCTTTACTCATCCCTCATCAGGCCCATAATTGAGTACAATGCCCCTTTTGGGATGTACCTTACCAGACACCTGCAGCAACTGGAAAGACCCCAAAATTACCTCACCAAGAGGATCAAAGGGCTCAAACAGATGCCATATGCTGCCCGGTTAAAGAAACTCCAGCTCTACTCAGTAGCATACCGCCTGTTCAGAGGCGATCTGTGCCTGACGTATAAAGCCATGTCCAACCCAGAATTAATGGACATGCTGCACCTCAGAAAATCCAAATCCCATCGAGCTACGTGAACCTCAGCACTGAAATAAATAGGACATGCTGGAGGGACAGATTCATAACCCAGAGGCTCCCTTCACTCTGGAATAAAATCCCAGTCCAGGTTAGGCAGAGTCCCTCATTGACTCTCTTCAAGAGGAATCTTGATGAGTGGATGGGAGATCATAGGTTTACCCCGGGTATCACTTCTGTGTCACTGTTAGACAGAGGCACAGTATACTAAACTCGAAAAAGGGCATAGCAAAATAAATTTAAAATGGGTGGCGAAAGCCAAACACATTCTGGCTAGGCTTATAAATGCCCTAGGGCAGATAGCCTAGTATGAACCTATGAACCTATGAACCTATAATGTGTAGAGAGCTATGCTTTTTAGGGTACTCACACTCCTTACAATTCATATACTCAACTTTGCCAAGGTTGCTGATGTCACCAACCTAGAAATACACCTCTGGGAAGGTTGCAGCCCAGTAATCCCTGTAGCGCATTCAGTAATTGTGTACTGTTGGAGTGTGGCAGTTCTGGATGTTTTGTGTGTGTTCCAATGTCTGTGTATGGAGCAATGCAGTATAGGCTAGTTACACGCAGTACATTTGAAATGCCCTACTTTGGTAATCCTCCCGATGTCATACATTGTGAAATACACCTTTGGAGAAGGAGCTTTCTAGTAATCCCTGTGGTGTATCTAGTAACAGCTCCATGCTGTAGTGTGATATAGTCCTTGGTCAGGGGTTCTATACCCACATGTCAGTTGTGGATGTTTTGTGTATGTCTCCCTGTCTGTGGAGGGAGCAATGCATTTTAGGCTACTTACTTGCAGTACATTTGAAATGCCCTACTTTGGTAATCGTGCTGATGTCATCCATTGTGAAATACACCTTTGGGGAAGGAATACTCAAGTAATGTCCATGGCGGATACTATAACTGCATAGTGTTGTAGTATAATAAACTAGTTAGGTAGGGGTTCTACTCCAAGACATGACAGGTCTGTGTTTGTAACCCATATCCTGTGTAGAGGTGGTTGTGTGTGTGTGAGTGACACCCGTGGCCAATGTGGAGTTGGTTCTGCATATTTATTATATGGTGGACTTACTCACAATGTCAACCATACTAGGATCACAGATGTAAAATAGCTGAGAGGCTGGGGTGCAAAGCTATACCCATACATGTGACGCAAGGCCAGGCAATTGCAGTTAGCAACCCCAGTATTACCCAGATCACACACTCTATCCATGTGTCATACACACACATGCCTAGGCAACAGCCAATATGTGGGTAGTACACTGCAAATTGTCCACCGATAGTGACTATGGAGTAATAGCAGTGGGCTACAGAGGGCATGTCACCTTGCCCATCTGTCCAATATGCACGTACATGCAGACAGTGCACCTCCCCATGTTCCCCAATGGACACCTGCACCACCTGTGGTCCCTTCACATGTGACCCACAATGGACATACCATGCCTGACAACATGCCCTGAATGGACAGATGCCACTAACACCAGGGAATGCTGTTAGCATGCTATCAATGTAGGTTCAGGGTAAACCTGCTGCCCATTACCAGTTCCTGCCACAGGTGGGCAAGACTGGCACATCTGATGATAATCCATGTTCACAACATGGGCCAGACTCCCCAGGTACAGTTCCACATGTCACTGTACATGCATGTGGGAGGTGTGCACCTCCTGGACACCATCCATGTCATGGACTAAGGAACACATACATTGCAGGCAATGCACAGCATTGGCCACACACAATAGTCATCCAGGTGACTGGATGGGGGATACAATATCCACCTGTGTGGGCAAATGCAGAAACAACAGCCTTGAGCCACAATGCAGACCATTGTCATGTGGCCTGATGCCAAGGTACACCAATCACCTACCCGTGTATAGCCTGCTGGCACAGTTGACCACCACACACCTGTGCAGACATGCACCCATGCATGTCAGTACTGGCACCCAGTGTGTTTGTGTGTGTGTGTGTGTGTGTGTGTGTGTGTGTGTGTGTGTGTGTGTGTGTGTGTGTGTGTGTGTGTTGTATGGTGCGTATGGCCACATCCACACTCACTACAACCCCAATGGGCATACCGAAGCATGCTGTCAAATGTCTGATACCTCCTCATAATTTTTGCCCTTACGACTTCAATATGACCCATGTGGTGCATGTGATACCTGCACAGTGATGTGTTGTGGCAATCCCACTTCTGATGAGTTGTACTCCTGGCCCTGCCAAGTGTGTCAATGTATGTGCATCTCTGTAAGACTGTGGCTGTGTTGACCCTGGCACCTGTTCATGCAGACAGGCATGTGTACATCACCTACCTTATATGTACCGTATCCCTGTTGCAGATGTCACTCACCATCGCATATATGTTGTGAGTGCTGCACAACAGGTAACCCATGTGGCACATCCAATAACTGCATCTAACTGTGATAGTATTACATAGTTGGGGTTTGATGCCCTGTGCTGATAGGTGTGTGACGCAAACATGCTACAGTTTTACTCTCTCACCTCTCCCTGACAGGTATTTGCCTCTGTCTGCCTCTCCCACCCCTTCTCTCGTGGATGTGGAGACCAACATCTGCTATGCTTAGGCAGCAGTATGTGTATTTTAAGTGATGCTCAGGATCAGCTGATGGCCTCTGCATGAATTGCAGCCCTCCCCTAGCTGATTGCATGTGGAACAGCTGTGGTAATATTCCCATAGCCAATTGCATGGAAACACACTCCAATATCTAGGAACATCATGGTGGTGTTGGCCATTTTCATTCACTGTGAGCAGGAACTAGATGCGCTGTTTGACAAACAGCATCTCAGGTGGATTGGGGATTTACCTCTAACAACATACACTGTGGATAGAGGGCAACAAACAGGAGGGGGATGTGCCTGACCTGACTACAGACTGTAAGTGCTGCTATACTATATTTGGAGTAATGTTGGTTTAACAGTGTTTATCTGGATATGGCTGACGTACATGTTGCAATACCTGCCATGTCACTTAGATGTTTATGAGGAATCCCTATTTGCAGGGTCATCTGCAGACTGGCCAGTGGTGTGCCTTTGGTTTCATGTGTTAGCCAAGGAGAATCTATCTGTGGACTGCAGACGGTAGTGTGAGGATTTCAGTCTGTAGATGGTGAAGACCGTGACATATACTGACTTCATATCCCTCATAGGACATATGTTGCAACAAACCCTGTTACAACAGTAAATGTATGAGGGTATCACAGCAACATGTCAATATTGGCCCTGTGTATGTGCTTCCAGCCACACCTCTGTCAACCTTTGTACATATGTCCACACCATAATTAGTGTCATCATATCTGATAAGCCAGTGATATATCAGACTGCTACACATGTTATGTACAGTAGGGGTTATATTTCATGACATAACCTGGACATTCTGTGGATGATTGTACAGTACTGAGTTCTGTGTACTTATGGTGAATGTCGGCAGTGTGTGTATTGTTAATATGTACTTTAGCCTGTGTACAGACTGTGGTAGATGTCATTGTCCTAGCTCCCCTCCTATCTGATGTTACATGCTGCCCCACTGCATGTTACCATATTGGCGTACATGTTCGTACAGCCTTACACAGACATTTCTATATATATATATATATATATATATATATATATATATATATATATATATATACATACATGTCATATATAGATATGTTGTATCTGTTTACAGATTCATATATTTCCACACATACATCTAGATGATGGTATACATTCTCTGTACTGTTGCATTACTGGACTGGATGATATGTTTGTGAGAACATCAGAATTGTTCATATCTGCCATGGCTTAGTAGTAAATCACTTTGTGTATGATTTGCAGGGTCCTTGGTTCGATCCTTGCTTTGTTTGTTTTGTTGCTGGGCAGTATATATATATATATATATATATATATATATATATATATATATATTTAAATGGATATAACATATCTATATATGTAGATACAGATATAGAAATATATACATATATGTATGCCAATATATACATATATACATAGATATGCATACATCTATAGATATATATGTATACATCCATATGTCCACATATATACAGCAATAAATAAATAAATATATATATATATATATATATATATATATATATATATATATATATATATATATATATATATGGTTCACCTTTCAAAGAGAGAAGATGATTTCTCCGAAAGCTGGAAGGTCAAAAGTAGGTTTTCAACATTGCACAATCTTGGAATAAATGCACTGAATATGCAATGAGCGAATGTCACTATGCATTCACTCATTGCAGATTCGGCATTTTGTGTGTGGATTGCACTATAGTGAGGATCGGGAAAATTTCCCTTTCCCCAATGTAGTGCAATCTCAGAGTTAGAATATTAAAGTAGGGGGGTGTGGGGGGTGCAGGAGGGCTTGCCCCCCTACATTACGATATGTATTCCAACTTGTAGTTCGAAAATCAGTGAATCTGCTTTTCGATTTGCTGAGTTTTGAACTTCAGTGCAATATGAAATGATGGATTTGTCCTTTTCATTTGCAGAAAGGTCCGTGCAGATAAATTATTGTCTCCCTTTCAAAGGTAAACCCATATATATCTATATAGGTGTATATGGATGGTTCTAGGTCATAAGATCGACAGCCATTCTCACCGACAACAAAAACATCGACACCACATTATCGATCACACCTCACTGCCCGACAAACAAGTAACCGACACACTGCACACACCACAATAACAACAATGAACTAACAAAACACATCCCTTATCCAAAACCACACACAGAACACAAGCACACACACACACACTATCGCACACTCAGCTAACCCCATAACCCTAACCCTAACTAAAAAACTGCCACTACCGCACACTTACCTAACCTAACCCTAACTCACTTAACCCACCCTATCCCCACAGACTGTCACTATCCACACTTAACCACTGCATACTCACACAGCCTTCTTTCCAACTCACTATCCCTGGCATGAGGGTGATCATCTGGCATCCGGTATCATCTGGCGCCCGCTCATGCATTGTCGGTTATCTCAGCTGTCGATCTTCTAACCTACACCCATATGGACATACATCTGTAGATGTCTACATGAAACTGGGAACATAACCAAAACATATATGTCCACATGCGCCATTAATGGGTTTGAGAGACCTAAACAACATACGTCTGGCATGAATAGTTATCCCCCCCCACAGGCAAACATGTCTGGCTTGCAATACACTACCAAACTTAGCAGATCCCATAACCAGGACCCTACACGACAAGGGCAGTAATTGTTAACAGTACTCCATCCCACCTGTAGGCTGTCAGGCTGGCATTACTAGCATATCATGCAGTACAGTCAAGTGAAGTGTCATACTTGGGGGAACCCCCTAGACAGGCACAGTAAGTAGCTGGAATCCCTCATACGTTCCAACAGGCCTACACCTGACAATGGATTAACCAGTGTTGGCAAGGACGACCACAAATCCACCATGTCAGCTGGGAACTACCACCCAGTAGCCTGATGAGTATGGTCTGCAGGGACCTGGAACATATCAAAAATGAACCCATGGCCAATGTCACTGGTAATCTTAAAACCCTGGACCTCGCCAATGTTGGACTTGTCAAAGGCAGAGAATACAACCTGAACCTGGTATACCTCCTTGACGCAATCATGACAGGTATAGAGGAGGGTTAGGAGGTGCACACTACTTATGTATATCATAGCAGGCTTTTGTGCACCATCCCACATGTAGGAATGTGTGTAGATGTTAAGGGATCTACCTCCGTTCACAGAATATGTTTCCCCCAGGACTGCTTGGCAAATGCCAACATTCCACAGGTGCCATCCTATGGACATACAGTCCTTCACAGATCATGGATGTGTGAATGCGCTCCTCCGGTTGCTTTAACTGACTGGGTGTGGCTGTTGGGGCACATCCACCATCATTGCAGTTACTGTTGCGTCAATTCCCCCCACATAGCTATCTGCAATACTGTACAGTGTATGTTATCAGATTGGTTAGTTATTGTTTACACCATCCACAGTAGTAGAGCACCTCACACCCTTCTAAGGGTAGGGCTATGCCACCGGCATTGGCACACCCATGTTACTAAGGTGAGGATCGCAGTAGAGTGGGGAAAGGGACATGCACCCTGCTGTTGGCATGTTCAATGTCATTCAAATAGCAGACTGCATATATACCAATGTGTGGTTGTGCCTATCCTCTCTTGGTGGGATTACATGGGCAACAGATATGTTACCTGCATGGGGACATACCTCCATGTGTACAGTCTTGTATCTGTACTGCATCCAAAGCAAAGGCTCTGTGTGTTGTACCCAGCCATGTCATGTGTACTACCCATTATACTTACTGGTGTCCACTGTAGAAGGCCTGCTGACACCACTACACCCATCAGCCATGTGGCACATGGACAACCACAACACAATCAGAAGAGATAATGGTGAAAACAATACAACATTGTTAATTGCAGCTATAATGCATCAGGGCTGCACAGCTGCACATTCTGTGATGTTAGCATTTCACTTTACTGCTGACAACATGCTACACAACATTCCATTGCTGCACTGTTGTACAGGCACCCTGTGCATCAGCACCATGTTAGCCTGTCCCTGCATCAATGTTACGGATGACAGGATGTGGCACAGTTATCATGAAATGCACAGGGTGTGTTGTTGGTTTGCCAGAAGCCTAGGCCAAGCCATACAATTGACAATGTGTGTGTGTATGTGTGTGTGTGTGTGTGTGTGTGTGTGTGTGTGTGTGTGTGTGTGTGTGAGGGGTCTGAGTAGTGTTATTGGCCAATGGTGATGTCGTGTGTCTCTCTCAACTGTGGGCCTATCCATATGATAGCCAGAGGACTGGCTGTTAGGTTTTGTCTGTGCAACACACAGGTATTGTCCCAGATATATCAGTGGCATTCTGTCTGTTGAGTGCTATCAGTACATGGTTACATCCATTTGTATTTCAATGTCGTATTCCTGCATATGGGTATGTTGCAACAAATCCTGTAACACCAGCAATTTCCAGGGTGTGTAGCAGCAATAATGCAAATATGCCCCTATGTTCCTGCCTCTGTCCTCCACATATATGCCAGTCTTTGTCCTGCTGTGATACAGACAGGGGTTGTTAGGTAATGGCCTATCATCCCAGTCATGTCATGGACTCCCACACCAACTGTTGGGCAAAGTCCATATATATGGGGGCAACAGCTGGACAACACATATGTGCCCTTGTACATTCCAGAGGTCAGTGTGAGATACACAGTGTTCCTTGCCCTTGTACAGCCTTTTATGGGGGGTCTGATTCAATGCCATTAACCTAGGCTGTGACACCTTTTCAGGGATATAAGTGTTAAGACAAGGGTCATTCAGTGTGATAGTGAGATGTTAGGTTAAGCAATGTTATGTACGAGATACTGTGACATTACCACAAGTGCTACATGTCCCCGTTGGGCTCGACAACAGGGTGTAATTGGAGGCTGCTGAACTACTTCTGTAATTGTTGATTGTTACTTATCTTGAAGGCAAATCCTGTGTCTACTGTTGCACTAATTGAAGGCCTTGGCCTGGACAGCATAGTATGGTATATATCCACATTGCTTGCATCTATTGTTATGTGTGGGCCTTGTATTCATCACTGATTACATATTTCTAAGTTTACTTGGTGTCAGTACTGGCATACATTATTGTATTGTGCACAAATAAAGGTTTTCTGTGTATGCATACCTGTGTGTCGTGTCATGTCCTTTGAATTGTGGGTGTGTATATGTTTAATGTAAGTATTCTCATTTGTGGGAATGGTTGCCACACTACACATTTCACAGGTGCCAGTTACAGGGCTTGTGGCTGAGGGATACACTTTGCACCACTACTTCCACACTACGTCTACATATGTATGGCTACCAATACCTTTTGTCTGTGTGTATGTGTATGTACCTATATATATCTCATATAGCTATATATATATATATATATATATATATATATATATATATATATATATCTACATACACACATATATATATATATATATATATATATATATATATATATATATATATATATATGTGTATATATATATATATATATATATATATATATATATATATATATATATATATATAGATAGATATACACACATACATATGAACATATTTATTTCTCTATATACAATTGATGTTATATGATTATTTGTGAGTCATGTATATATATATATATATATCTACATATAGCTGACTGTCTACATTTACAGATATATATCTGTCCATATCTCCATGCATGTTCGGCTCATATTTTGGCCTGTACCTCATTCTCTTGGCAATTGACATAGATGATCGCAGCACTGAAGTCAGTAACTAGTGCCAACACTTTTGTTTCAGACTTCATCTCCTTCGACATATGTGTTCTAATACATATAACTGTGTAACTAGCAACACTGTAAATGTATTAGAGCAGTAGTTGACATATATCCCTATTTGTACCCACATTGTGACACACTTTGTCCAGACGTCTTGCGTTATCAGGTTGTGTGGTATGATATTACTACATTTCCTGTACTGTTGACTGATTGTGCTGGATGATATGTTTGTGAATACATCACAGTTATGTATGTCTGTTATTGTTTAGTGCTAAATCACTTTGTGTATGGAGAGCAGGGTCCTGGGTTTGAGCCTTACAGAGGCATTTTATTTTGTTGCTGGGCAGAACATGGGCCATTGGATACAGAGTGTTTAAGGCACTTTAAAGCAGTTGTAAGCGGCTTTGCATGGGTTTGCATGGAGCTAAGCACTGCCAACTGATGTTTACAGTTTCTTACAGTCAGTTAGCTTCTATATTGCTTAACCTATGTAGGCAGTGCTTACCACCACGCAAACAGGCTGAAACCCGCTTACTGCTGCTTAAAAGTGCCTACTCCCGCTCACCCCCGCGCTAATTTTTTTAAAAGAAAAGAAAAAGGTGTGATAGGAAAATGGTGAAAAAGGGACACAAAGAGGGAAAGACAGTAGACAAGATAGTTAGGGATGTGCAGGAAGGGTGTAGGGAAGGTCCATAGCTGCCCATTTCTTCTATAGCTACAACTGTGCATATGCAATGAATTTGGAGGTACATTTGAACACTCCAACCCCTCGGAGAGGGGTGAAGACAACAATAATATGTTGTGATGCCAATTAGACTAGATTACATGTGTCCAGTGGACATGTGTGGAAAATGGACAGCTATGTATGGGGCTTGATTTTTTGGGGGAAACAGACTGCCTTTTTTTCTTTTTTTAAGGTGAGAGTGTGATGTTGGGGAAGGAGAGTAGGTATGCTCTGGGAGGATAAGTTGGGTAAGATGACAGACAAGACAGACAACACAGCATACAGGGGTGGTATATGCGGGGGGCACCTTGGATGGGGAGGGGTGTTTGGAAGTCACAAGCCCATGAGCCCCCAAATGGAAACAGTGGGACTGAGGTCCCCACCCATGGGCAGTCACCACTGCACCTTCACGGCCCCAAAGGTGGCTGTGCTGGGGGCTATGTAGGAGGGGCAGGCTCACCCTCTAATTGCGCCACTTGGCCCTCAAGCTGGTGTAGCCGGTCTTGAAACTCCATATCAAGCTCTCTACGCACCACTGCCTAGCGAGCCCCATCCCCTGCGGTGGTTCCACCCAAAGGTGGCACAGGGCCAAAGGAGGAGGAGGTGCCAGGCTGGGCTACAGACATGCTGGTGCCCAGTGCCATGGCCAGCTGAGGTGGGACAGGTGGGTTTGCTGGGACCGGCCTTCCCATATGAGCTATGTTGTAGCAGGTTTATGACAGATATGGATTAGTAATAGTCAGCAGCATTCAGGATTAGTTATAACAGCATGCATAAGTATTCCCATTAACCCAAAACACCAGATGTAGCACAGTTGCAGAGCAAGCAGAACACATATATGGAACAACAGTGGTCATTACAACAGCATGCAGGTTTCATTGATGGCAACAAGCCACCAATATAGGTGTATTTTAACATGGCACATGCATAGAAACAAATGTGAATATTTATAAACCATCAGGACATATGTCCCAGCATAAGTTAGGAGTGTACACATACTGGCTGAGGTGTGTCATTGTGTTATTTTTGCACATATGGTAGGGGTGAGAAAGAGATTAAATTAATAACTAATATATCCTTGTAGTGTTCACAACATTCTTTGTCACCGCAGTGACCTGACCCATGCAGATGGACAATACAGTTACAACTGCTGAATCCTACACAAATGCACTCTATAAGCACTTACGCGAGTGTATGGATTGTGCTATCTCAAATAGAACTAAGACGCTATCCTCCAAAGAAAGGAAGCCAATCTGGTGGTCCCCTGCCATAAGCAAACTACAAGAGAAGGAAGAAACTCTTGCAAAAAAAGAGTAAAATCCCATGAGTGGAGGAGCTCCCTGGTCAGCCTCAGCAAGAAGCTGAGATCCCTTATAAGATCCTCCAAAGCTAGCTACGAAAACTAACCACTAATTCTAAGGACAACCACAAAGCATTCTATAGCTATGTCAAGAATCTTGATGGCAACACCCAGATCTGCTCTGAGTTATAGCACAAAGGCACGAAAATTACAGAACCAATTGATATTGCCAACATCCTGGCAGATAGGTTCAGTGGTAACGTTACCCCCCCTCACCCCCTGAAGGGCCCATATCTATACAGGAAGAATGCAGAGTCCCTGTAATCACAACTATGTAGGTAAAAGCTGCACTCTCTAAAGCCAAAAACACAGCATCCATGAGAACTGACAACATCCCAGGCTGCGTTTTACACGAACTTCAGAACAAACTGACTCCCCACTTAAGCACCATGTTCAATAATAGCCTCGCTTCAGGCTTTGTGCCCACTAAATGATGCACAGCAACAGTTATCCCACTCCACAAAGGGGGAGCCATCACTGATCCTGGGAACTATCGACCTATTAGCCTGACGAGCGTAGTCTGCAAGGCCATGGAACGTATAATCATGGAACTCATAAACAAAGACATTGGTAACCTCCAAACTCTGGATACCACCCAGTTTGGGTTTGTGAAAGGCAGATCATGCCTCCTGAACCTGATCAACTTCTTTGAGGCAGTCACCAAAGCCGTAGATGAGGGTAAGATGGTTCACACAGCCTATCTTGACCTCGCCAAGGCTTTTGACACCATCCCCCATTCTGGAATTATAGCTAAACTCAATAAACTAGGTATAAATCCCTATGTCACAAGATGGGTTGCCAACTGGCTCACTGACAGAACCCACACTGTAAAGGTTGCAGACTCCAAATCTGACCTCAAAGCAGTGACAAGTGGAGTACCACAGGGTTCCTTCCTGGGACCTTTCCTGTTTGGTATCTACTTCTCTGAAGTACAGGCTAACACAGAAGGCCTGTGGCTAATGAAGTTTGCAGATGACTGCAAACTAGGAGCCATAGTCAAGTCCCCAAATGATGTAGACATCCTACAGAAGGGCATCGCTGAGACAGATGCCTGGTGTCAGAGCCATGGCTTCAAGCTCAGTGCCAAAAAGTGCAGTGTCATCCCCTTTGGTAAAAACTCTGTACCCATGAACTACCATATAGGCAGCAATCTACTTATCACCGAATGTGTGATAAGAGACCTTGGGACCCAGGTGGACAGTAGTCTGTCCTTTGATAGTCACATCACCACAGTAGTCAGGAAGTCCTTCTACGTGGCACACCTCATCAGAAAAGGGTTCTCATCCAGGAAAAAAAGAGGTCATTGTTCCCCTCTACTCGACACCTCGTTTGACCTATTATAGAGTACAACACCCCTTTTGGAATGTACCTCACAAGACATCTGCAGCTGCTGGAAAGGCCACAGAAGTACCTCACAAAGAGGATTACTGGTCTCAAACAAATGCCCTACACTGACCACCTCAAAAAACTCCAACTTTACTCTGTAGCATATTGCCTACTCCAATGTGATCTCTGCCTAACATATAAAGCTATGTCAAACCCAGAGCTGCTGGACATGCTACATCTAAAGAAATCCCAATCCCCCCCGAGCTACATGCTCTAGGGACTTAAACCTTGTCACCACAATAAACTGGACATGCTGGAGGGATAGATTCCTGTCCCAGGAACTTCCCATACTCTGGAACAGGCTACCCATCTATGTCAATCAAAGTTCTTCATTAGCACTCTTCAAGAAAAATCTTGATGAGTGGATGGGAAATATGAAATACACCCCAGAGATTACTTCTGTGTCTCTGCTCGACAGTGGCACAGGAAAATAACTTTCTTGGGTGGCGTAAGCCAGGGAACCTTGTTGGCTAGGCTTATGTAGGCCCTTGGGCCAATAGCCTAGTATCTACCTATGAACCTTACATGTATGTTTATAGATTATTATGTACGTGACCTGTGTCTTACATACAGGTGTGACAAGATGCAGGTGTTCCTGCAACATATGTTGTGAATTGCTGTCATACACTTTGAGTGAGGTGCTAGAATGACAGGTTTATTTTCATATACAATTTCTGAGTATGTACACATCTGACTATCAGTTATATGTCATTAACAGCTGCCTACATTTCTTGGATCATCACACTGATTTTTCAGGGGAACAGGGTACCAGGCTGGTGATGTGGGCCATTTATCTGGACATGCTGGACAGATCAGAACAGTTGTGGGGTATGAACATTCGTGCAACTTTCTATTTGAACTTTCTAGCAAATTCTGTACAGTTGTTGGGTGTGATTATGAATACAGCTTTCTATCTGAACATTGTAACAAAATCTGTACAGTTGTGGGGTATGATTATGCATACAACTTACTAGCACTCCCAGGATTCAAAACCCTCTGTGTTTGACATAAGAAATTACAGTTAACATCACAGTACACTGTGCTATCAGGGAATTGATGTGAACCTTTCTACTGTTTTCTGTGTAAGTCTCCCTCACTTGTACAATATGACTGACCTTTTGGCACTTCCAACATTGTTATACTGAACTTCATACACATTTTATTTGCATACCACAGTGTGGGTAACACTGCTTAATACAACAGTACTATTTATAGTATGCAACAGTTCAACACCATATGACAGAAGAGTAAAGAGAAGCACTCCAGGCGTTATACCTTTATTCACAGAATATTACATATGTATTTATACTGGTACGACACTTTCTAAGGCTCTTATATTTATTTTTTATGACAGTACATGCTGAATGATTACTAACCTGCCTCACAATGCAGCCTTTGCAACCTAGCATCATGGGCTTGCTGGTTCACAGCCCACTCATCTGCAGCTGTCAGAGAAATACAGTGATATTTAGCCATACCTATCCATAGTATACACAAGCTTGGCAATTATTAACTACTTAGTAGAATGAGTACTTACTCAGTACTGGGGCATTAGGCATCTGCTGAAACTCCTGGATCCACTGTTCCAGTACATCTCCCCTCCACTGCTTCAGGTCAGCATGGTGGTGCCTGACCTGCACACCAGTCCGGGGATACCTATGGCACTTGTGAGGTCACGGGCAAGACTGTCCCAAGCCTCCATTTTATACTGTGAGCCCTGGTACTGGCTCTGCAGTAGTCTCTGCTCATGGTGTTTTACCAGGAGCCATACCATGAATTTTGACTCCTGGATGCCCCAGTGCTGCTCTCTAAATTGAGTGCCTTCACCCACACCAGCCAATCTGCCTGCATTAGGAAGCTACAACCAGTTATGGGAAGTATTCCCACCTGTGGGGTTTAAATACAGCCAATTACCCGCACTTTTCTGTGATTGGCTGGTTTTGAAAAGGCTAACCTATGGGCATATCTGCTTACCTGGGGTTGGCAGTGCTTAAAGAGGTATACAACTAGGCAGATTGAATTGGCTCTCCTACACATTGTTTACACTTACTGAGTTGAGATGTGCTGTGGTTAGCATTGTATAATAGTTAATTAGCACTATATTTGCCTTTTGGCAGTGATTTAATATTCATTATGGGTTATATATGTGTCTGGTATCCATGTCTCATGTGTACATACACTGTATGGGGTCCTGGGGACTTCTATACTTTACTACAAAAACACCTCAAATCTATGCTTACTGCAGTACTCCAGTTCACATATTTATGTTCTGCGGCAGGTTATACAACATCACACTGTACATAGATTCAGTTTACATGTTTGGTTTGATTTTCCTGTGGTAAGAATTAGTTTGCTGATACCTCATTTGTATGTACTGCTATGATGGCTTATGGTTAACTACTGTGACTGTGATGTACAGGGTCCTGAGTTAAAGCCTTGCAGAAGCTGTTTATTTTGTTGCTTGGCAGACCACGGGCCATTGGGTACAGAGTGATTAAGGCACTTTAAAGCTGTTGTAAGCAGGTGTGCATGGGTTTGCGCAGAGCTAAGCAATGGTAACCTCTGGTTACAGTTTCTTACACTCAGCTTCTATTTTGCTTGATCTGTGTAGGCAATGCTTACCCCCACATAAATGCAGTTAAACACCCTTACTAGTGTTTATTTATGCTTACTACTGCTTATTTGTGCTTAAAACTGCTTACTAGTGCCTTTTTCATTATGACACTGACACTTCACATGTGCATTTAATAAAGTACTCCTGTTCAAATATAAATGTTATTTAGTAGGTTATACAGCAAAATGATGTTGATATACAGATTTCCCATGGAAAATAGAATGTGCTGCAGTAGGACTTGAACCAGGAATGCCTGCTTATTAGGTAGATACTCTGCCCACTACACTATTGCTGTTTTGCTTCATTTGCATATATCTACCTTAATGTCATACCCATGCTACCTTTACCCGGCCCCCAAGCTCCATGTACATAGCATCCATCCATTCTCCAGTTGCTAGCCCTGCCATACCACACCTCCACACATTTCCCTCTCTGCATGTCTTGGTACTCCTCCATGATAATGTCTCGATGCAACCTTCTACAGGCTCTTCACCCGTGTTGTCCATGTACATTCGAGACTTCCCTTGATCCTTCTACAATACTGGTGGATACATCCTTGTGACCCCCAAAGTCTGGTTCGTCCTGCCAGGGGCGGACCTGTTGTTGTGTCATGAGTAGACTTTGCTGGTCTACACTGTTTCTCCCATTGGTAGCATCCTGCCAGGGGTTTGAGATGCAGCAGTTTGCTCACACACCAGACCAGCCTCATCTCCTGGTTGCTCAGATGAAGCACGCTCCCACAGCGTGCCCCGTTTTTCATTCCTCTCTTCAGTATTATGCAAGACTACTGTTCTCACAGTATGTGTGGACAGGCAGTGTTCATTGATATTCATAGACTTCTCAGAATACTGTGATTGAGCAATGTGTACATTTGCTGGTATTAATCTACATACTTACATACATTTCCTACTGTTGACTGACTGTGCTGGATGATATGTTTGTGATAACAGCAGCTGATTGTATATCTGCCATGCCTTCATGGTAACTCACTTGCACTATAGTGTTCAGGATGGGGGGGCCTGGGAGTGCTGATTATTTTGTTACTGGTCATGAGAGCTGTTGCCTACAGAGTGCCTAAGGCACTGTGGGGGAAGTGTAGGCAGGTATGCGTTGGTGTACTGGAGGCTCAGACTTGCTGACCTCCGGTTACGGTGTCTTACACAGGGTTGGCCTCCACTTTGCTTAACCAGTGTGGGCATTGGTTACCGCCACCCAAACAGGTGTAATCCCGCTTGATGCAGCATACCCCATGCTACTTCATTAACATGTCAGTATTATACATGCTTAAGTCAGGTGTACATGTCAGGTATGACTGGTGATGAAGGTCAGTGTAAGGTGAAGTGGGATTCCAGTTTAGCAGTTTTGGATAGGTTACACTCAGTTATTCGGGTTAGGTTTAGTTATGCCATACCTGTGTTGTAGAGCAGATGTGAATAGTGAGGGTATAGGTAGGTAGGTGGAGGGGGGGACATTTTAAATGTATAGTAGGTCGTTGGACTGATTTGTGGGGGAGCAGTAGTGCAGGTTTGCAGGATGCTGGGATTTGTATGTGAGGCAGGACAGGAGGTGTCGGTGTCACTAGTTGGTGTAGGGATATGGAGTGTTAGTTGGGGGGGGGTGGACTTCACCAGGTAGTGAGCAGGTGTTGATCCAAGTGTGCTTGAGGTTTCACTTCATGTGTTATTTACATGTGTCGTGTGGGACAGTTGTGGTAATACACGTGGGTTGGGGGTTCTAAATTCTGCCAATATAGTTGTGAGGAGGGTGTCACCTACTTGTGACTGTTAACATTACCAGTCATGAAACAGGGGTCAATAGGCAAGTGGTGTTATTGGGCCACACAGAGGGGCTGATAGTAGGGGACATGTCCAGGGATTTGCAGGAAGGCTGATGGGAAGGTCCACAGCTGGCCATTTCATCTACAGCAACAGCTGTGTATGTACCCTGCATTTGGGGGTAGATTTTGACACTCACACCCCTGGGTGGGGATGAGGACAGCAATAATACCTTGTGATGCCAATTAGCTTGGCTTACATGCCTACAGTGGGGTGTTGCGTCCATGTGTTCTTTGGTGTCATTTAGTGGGTTTGCAACAACACATCTGGTTATACCGTCCTTTGCCATGTATACTAGACTTTGCTGCTGTGGGACTCATACCAGGCTTGGCTGCTCGTTAGGCATTGTCTCTGCCCAATGCACACTATTGCTTACATCCCTGGGATGGTCCACATAGAACCGCTCCAGCCAACACCTGCATGGCTAGGCCCATAATTATATACCCATAGTTCCCAACCCACACATGCTCTTCAGCACTCTTCCTTACTCCAGGTACAGGTCAGGTCTAAACACACCACTACACACTGCCCACTCTCCACTTCTAGGGACCCATCACGTACTTTGTCTTGCTCCATGGGTCATCAGGCTTCCCCAACCTTGTAGTCCGGGAACATGCGTGCCCTGCTGTAGGTTATCCATGTAATGGCTGGAAGCCTGAATAGCCATAACATTTTGGGCTGTCATGCAAGGGACATTCTTGTCTTTGTTTCAAGATTAGACTTGGCGGGTCTCTCCCGCTGGTAGTATCATGCCTGTAGTCTTTGAAGCAGTGGTTTGTATACTTTTATTGTGTGTTTGTATGTTTCACCTGTCTAGCTGGGGAGGGGTTGATGCTACATGTTACACGTTTGTTGATTGGGCCCCTCACCCCCATTGGCAAAGCCTGTGAGCATATGTAAGTCTTAACAGCTGTATCATATACTACCTATATATCTTTGTATATTTACACACATATCTATATCTATCTATATATATATATATATATATATATATATATATATATATATATATATATATATATATATATATTGCTGTATACACACATTTATATATATATATATATATATATATATATATATATATATATATATATATATATATATATATATATATATATAGGTTCATAGGTTCATAGGTTCATACTAGGCTATCTGCCCTAAGGCATTTACAAGCCTAGCCAGAGTGTGTTTGGCTTTCACCACCCTATAAACTGATTTTACTGTGCCCTTTTTAAGGTTAGTTTACTGTGCCTCTGTCTAGTAGTGACACAGAAGTAATCCCCAGGGTAAATCTATGATCTCCCATCCACTCGTCAAGATTCCTCTTGAAGAGAGTCAGTGAGGGGCTCTGCCTAACATGGACTGGGATTCTATTCCAGAGCGAAGGGAGCCTCTGGGTTATGAATCTGTCCCTCCAACATGTCCTATTTATTTCTGTGCTGAAGTTCAAGTCCCTCGAGCGCATAGCTGTAAGGGATTTGGATTTTCTGAGGTGGAGCATGCTCATTAATTCCGGGTTGGACATGGCTTTATACATCAGGCATAGATCGCCTCTAAGTAGGCGGTATGCAACTGAGTAGACCTGGAGTTTCTTTAACCAAGCAGCATATGGCATCTGTTTGAGTCCCTTGATCCTCTTTGTGAGGTACTTTTGGGGTCTTTCTAGTTGCTGCAGGTGTTGGGTAAGGTACATCCCAAATGGGGCATTGTATTCAATTATGGGCCTGATGAGGGATGAATAAAGGGGCATATATATATATTGCTGTATACACATTTATATATATATATATATATATATATATATATATATATATATATATATATCTATATATCTCTATATATATATATATATCTATATATATATATATATATATGTCTGTCTATATATGTATACATATGTATATATCAGAGAGGAAGAGGTATATCTCCATGTCTGTCTATATATGTATATATATATATATATATATATATATATATATATATGTATTATATATATATATATATATATATATATATATATATATATATAGGTACATATACATACACATGCCTCTACATATGTAGCTACATATCTTGTCATGTTGCCTGGTATTGCTGGGTACTGTTTTGTGTGCACACCGACCAACCTTGTGTGCCACGTATGCTTTGCGATACCTACAACTAAATCCGTTAGTGTACACAGAGTCACATATGAAATCTATTGTTAGTACCAGGTAATCTTTCATCCCATGTGGGACAGCCCGAACATTGGGTATACAACTTTCATCTACACCCAGAATTACATAGGTACCCATGGCTATGTGCATGGACTACGGCGTGTGCCAGACTTAGGATACTTGGGTCGAGACTACATACTGGATGGGTCCCAAGGGTGGAGTGTGGAGGGGGTGTGGTGGTGTGGTAGCTACGGGCTGGTAACCAGGGTTGAGATGGTGGCTGCGTGTGTCCAGTGGGTGGGGGGAAGCAGAACTGTGGGTAATGAATATATTGGGTCTGGATGGCCTTGGTTGGATGGGCCTGTACTGCTAGGGCCACCTAGTGGGTGGGGGAGAGAGGAATGTGATGTCATGTGGAACATGACCATGGCCTAATTTAAATCCCTATTTCAATGACACACATACATTACATTGAGCTTGGTAGTGTTTTGCAGGGTGGACGTGTTTGTCTGGGTGGGGGGTATGCCAATTTGTATGTGATGTATATTGTTTGGGGCCTGTCAAGGCCTTTCACAGTGCATGTGGACATATATGTGTCTGTTAATCTACCATTGCTATCTGTAGATGTCTGGCCATATATACCTCTGTGGGTGTATATATTTGTTTAACTATTTCTAACTATGTCCGTATGTAGCTATGGGGACATTTATCTGTGTACATATGTGTAACTTGCTGTGTGTATCTGGACGTATGTATGTTGACATATATATGTGTAGTTGTCAGCATTTGCATGTATATCTGTTCATATATTTGTATATATATCTCTGGATATTGATATATATGTATATATATATATATATATATATATATATATATATATATATATATGTGTGGCTATATCTATAGATATGTTGTATCCGTATAGATAGTAATATATTTGCACACACTCGTCCATCTAGCTGTATGTATACATTCTCGGTGCTGTTTAATGACTGGACTGGATATGTTTCTGACAACATCAACATTGTCAGTATCTGTCTGGTTTAGTGGTAAATCCCTTTGTCTATGGTATGCAGGGTTCTTGGTTCGAGCCTTGCAGGAGCTACTTATTTTGTTAGTGGTGCAGAACACCAATGGTTGTATACTGAGTGATTAAGGCACTTTAAAGCAGTTGTAAGCAGGTTTGCCCAGAGGTAAGCACTGACAACTTCTGGTTACAGTGTCTTACACTCAGTTAGCTTCTACTTTGCTCAATCTGTGTAGGTAATGCTTACCCACGCACAACCGCACTTCAACACGCTTACTAGTGCTTAAACCTGCTTACTAGTGCCTTATTTATTATGATACTGGCACTTCACATGTGCATTTAATGCTGTACTCCAGTTCACATTTACATGTCATTTCATAGGTTATACAGCAAACACCGTGAAAAAAATGTTCATATACAGATTTCACATGGAAAATGGTATGTGCTGCAGTGGGACTTGAACCGGGAATGCCTGCTATTAGGTGGATACTCTGACCACTACACTATTGCTGAGCTGCTTTGTTTGCATATATCTTCCTTTTTTATCCTCTTCAGCCTTTTAAGCTGCTTTAACTTTAGCTCAGTGATGGGCACACCCGCGCACCTATGGTCAACTGTACTCGGATTTCAATAAATATAAAGGGTTTTCTTCGGTTTATTTATATGTACTGTTGCTGTTGTACATATGGGTGACTGTTGGTTGGGATATACAGACACCTATGAGCGGCCTTGCTCATTTATTTCCACTTTCTGCTGTTCTATATTGCATGGGCATCTTTCTTCTGAGAACTCTACTCTCAGACACGCTCCTTGCACTCGTACATGCTCCGTGTAGGCTTAGGAGTTCAGGCAGCGTGCCTTCATTAATATGCATGGCACCCTGCCATCCTCCTCCTAAACTGCTGCTTCTCTGCAGGACTAGACTAGTTTCTTATGCAAGTTGCTTATAAAATTACCTTTCTCTGGTTGTGGATTCTTCAGTTAAACTGCATACTGTTTTGCAAAAAAAATGTGTTCTTCTTTGCAGCAGTAAGTAGTACACTTACAGGCATTCCAAACTCAGGAAAACATAGACATCTGTGTAGTTAGTGAAACTTCCTTTCAGAACAGCAGTAACTCCCTTGTAGTACAGGATTTGAATGTCTACCACTCTTTCAGACCCAGTGCTGAAAATTATGGTGTTAGTGGAGAGGGAATGAATGTGTTCCTAAGAAGCCATCTCGAATCCAGACTCCTAAGCTAGGGTTTGAACCTTGAATCTTTCCATATCCTTTCACATGAAATAATACTCTAACCAGTCATAGCCAAGTACCTTACCCCTCCATGCTATCTGCAACCCAGCAGGCATATCTAAACAAACTGATAACTTTCCCTATCAAGCTTAACACTATTCTTTTGTGAGACTTCAGTTACCCCTCCACTTACTGGGAGACCTACACCACCACAAATAAATATGCTTAAAGATTACTGGACGCATATCTCTCACCCTTTTATTTTAAGAAGTCTGGACAAAAGCAAAAATAATGGAGGGGCAAAGGTAAAAAATAAGGACAGATTTTAAAAATTGCTCTTAAAACTTATAAAGTTGCCAGAATAACAGATTTTGCATTAGCGTGCATTTCTGAATGATATAATGTTTGTCATTATTTAGTGACTTCAATCCTTATGGATTTGTCAGAAAACCACATATTTTAGGAGGAACAGACAATGAATATTTGGCAAAAATATGGATGTTCTGTGAAAAATCTGGACAGTTGAGACGTATGCTTGGACTTCATTAATGCCTGCTTCCTGCACCAAAGCTACTGGACTTGATTCTCACCGATATAGCCACCCTTTACTCATCTGGTCAAATCTGAGCACCATTCAGTAGAACTTACAATAAGGGTCAACATTGTTTTACCACTAAACCTTTTGGCGTTAGAGACAACTAAAAGGCAAACCTAATCTAAACTGATGACCTGATGAAATTTAAACACACTACTCACCTTCATGATGCCATCTTGCATGCTGCCACATTTGTGGATAATTTATATGTCTCTTCAAAGCATGCATTGAGGCAACTGTAAATACAATACAAGTTTGAGAATAAACACTTGAGGTGAAACCCTAGTTTAAAAAACTGTACAATAAGAGGAAGAAACTCATAACTCATAAAAGCAAACTTTATACCACATTATCTAGAGGTGCACTCAAAAACATCAACAAAGAACTCAAAAACAAAAGCAAATCCTCCAAAAGTAAGTATGAAATGAGAATTGTCACCTCTGCTAAGGACAACCATAAAGTCTTTTTCAGCTGTGTCAGGAACATTACAAGAAGTGACCAGCAATACTCAATACTCATAGGTAATACATAACAGCAACAGTTTCTCATCCCCTGAGAACATAGCCAGCATAATAGCAGACAAATTCAGCTCAGACCTTGCTCCCTTATCAACCCCTAAGTGTCCTCAGTTTATTAACACATCCACATCATTGCCTCTGACCACTTTTGATCAAGTCCAGAAGGCCTTTTCCAAGGCTAAGAACACAAGATGCATGGATCGTGATAATGTGCCAGAATACTTTTCTCAGTACCAGACAGTGCCCAGAAGACTCACTACTAAGCCTATTCAACCTCAGCCTCTCCACTTGATTTATGCCAGAGGAATGGAAAAGTGTGGCAGTCATTCTGTTCCACAAGGGGACACCCAATACTGTTCAAGGAAACTATAGACCTATTTTTATCTGCAAGGCAATGGAATGCATCATTATGGAACTTATTAGGAAGTATATAGGCAGTCTACAAGTCCTAGACCCAAGCCAGTTTGGGTTTGTTAAAGACAGATTCTGATGCCTGAACTTGGTGTCCTTCCTTGAGCAAGTCACTCATGCATTAGACACAAACAAATATGTTCAATCTGCCTTCCTGGACCTGGCCAAGATCATTGATATCATCTCACATTTTGGCATTATCGATAAGCCAACCAAACTAAATGTAACCCCCTCTGTTTCCCACTGGATAGAACTCGCTAACTGACAGAACCCACTCTATCTGTATGGGAGACACTAGTATCACTTCTCTTTGGAATTTAATTCTCTTATGCCAAGGCTGACATCAAAGACCCATGGTTGATCAAGTTTGTAGACATCTGCTAATTCAGATCTGTTATTAAATCCATAGTCCATCCTTAAGAATTTGGAAGTCAGATAACATCCACCAACAAGAGGTAACTGAATCATGGTCTAAAATTAAATGCCACGAAATGTAGTATAGTGTCTTTTGGCAAAACTCGGCACTCATTCACTGACTACAATAGGTGATAACCCTTTGACGGTTGACTCATTAGGGACATGGACACTTTTGTTGACACTGAACTATCCTTTGATCACTATGTATCTACTATTGTTAGGAAATTCTTTTATCTAGACAAATTAATCACCAGTGATAATTCTTCCAGCTTTAAGGAAGACGATAATATATATATATATATATACACACACACATACATACATATATATATATATATATATATATATATATATATATATATATTTAGGGGTCTACTTTGTTTCATTGAAAGCTCTTTTCACTGAATTTGAATTAAACCTGACCAAATCACTGAAACCACAAATTACTGAAAACTCATTTCACCGCATCTCTTTTCACTGAAGTGAAGTGCTGGCACTGTGTACTGTAAGCCAAGTAAAAGGTATATGCCCTTTTCCCCACTGTAGTGTGATCCTGGAGTTAGTATATATAGTTTGGAGGGTGTGGGGGGGCACGGCCCTCCACATTGGGGGTGGGGGTTGTAAGCCCCCCTTAGTTTGGGTATATATTGTCTTCTGGAAAGAGTTAATTATTGGTGTTGTAAGTATGCATGTCTGTGGTTTAAAATGTATTGTTTTGAAGCCTTTAGTGAAATATAATATAAAACCAAACTACAGTGAGGAAAAGGTCACAGACCTTTTACTTGCCTTACAGTACTCTACACAATGCCAGTACTTCACTTCAGTGAAATGAGATTCGGTGAAATGAGTTTTCAGTAATTTGAGCTTTCAGCAATTTGGTCACGTTGAATTCAAATTTAGTGAAATAAGCTTTCAATAAAATAAGGTAGACATATATATATATATATATATATATATATATATATATATATATATATATATATACATGGGTCTACTTGAAAACACCGACATGCTAAAACACTGACGAGGAGAACACTGAGACCGGAAGATCGACAACTGAGATGACCGACAGTTTAAAAGCACGAAACTTCACATGCCCGACAAACTACAATCCCAACAATCAACAAAACAAAACAAATACCTTTTCCAAAAAACACACACACAACACAAGCACACCAAAAACCTTACCAATCTACACTAAACCTTACATACACAACTATCTATGCACTAACCTTAACCCAAACCCTAACCCTAAGGTCCGTCACTATCGCACACTCACCTAACCCGAGCCCTAACCCTAACTCACTTAACCTGCCCCAACCCTAAAGTATGTCACTATCGCACACTTACCTTACCCGACCCTAATCCTAAAGTCTTTCACTATCGCACACTTACCTTAACATGTCGGTGTTCTCAGTGTCAGGCTTTTAAACTGTCGGTCATCTCAGTTGTCGATCTTCTGGTCTTGCTGTTCTCGCCGGTGTTTTGGCGTGTCGGTGTTTTCAAGTAGACCCATATATATATATATATATATATATATATATATATATATATATATATATATATGTACATACACACACACACACACACACACACACACACACACACACACACACACACACACACACACACACACACATATCTGTATGTACTTGTCAAATCATATGATGCAACTTGAGAGACCTTAGCCCTTCCTTACTTAGAAAATCAAAGTTATGTCTTCCTTCAATTATCCATATCACTTTAAAACATTATATCTGTTTTCTGTTGCCTACAGACTCCTGTGAGTTGACCTTTGCCTAGCCTACAAAGGATCCAGTCTTATGCAACCTGCTGCACATCTGTAAACACATCCATAAACGCCTGCTGAAGAAATCTTATCTTCCACTAAAATAGGACCTTCTGGCAAGAGAGATATGTACTGCAGGGAATCCCTCTCTTATTGATCAGAATTCCCTTGGATATATAGCAAAGTAGCTCCCTTAGCCTCTTTAAGTGAAAACTGGAAGAATGAATGGGAAATCATAATTACACCATGAGTCTGGACCTTCATGCTCTCATTGAAAGGAGTTGAAACTAGGCATAAAATAGTTATGTCAGTGGGTACCTACGATATGGAATTTTGTGGCTAGGCTACAAATGGTCCTCCTGATCATTAGATAAGCATTAACCTATGACCCTATGTCATTATGATTATCATCAACTAACAGGAAAAAAAATTCTGCTGTGCAACCAGTATGCTTTTCTTGCTAAAAGCAGTAGCTAAAAGCAATTACAGAGTTGAAGCCAACATTAGAAATGTTCAAGTACATAATACAGATTAAAATGAATCACAGTGCTAAAAAATACTTTAAAATGTTCAAGTACTTAATGCATTTTGGAGATTTTTGAATATAACCATATATAATGTGTTTTATTCAGTGTCATTTTTATATGTTATTGAGAGTTCTACGCATGTAACAAAATAAGCTTAATTTCTTTCAAGAGAAATGACATACTATTTGCTAGTTAGCTGGTATGGCTGGCTATGTTTAAATTCCATTCTTTTTCTTCCAGACCTTTCAGGTCTTTTCACAGCTATGGGAATATAAATGAAGACTTTAGATGCTTTTTCTTGCCTACAGATTTTTTTTTCAGAAAATGATAATCTTTGAAAAAAGTTCTTTATCACCTGTTCTAAGCAATATGCATAACAATGAATGCAGATGAGGTAGGGCCATTTCATTTTATGCGAATAAGGGCACGTCAAGTGACTCCTAGCAGGGCAGGAGCAACAATAGATTGTATAATGATTGATGTCTACTTTCAGCTACAATCAAGTACATCTCTGTCACTTGGCATTGGACCAGTGACAATATTTAGAACAAGTCTACAAGTGAAACTCAAATCTTATTTTGTTTTAAAAAACATTAGCATTACTATCAGCAGGACATTGTCTAATCTCACAGATAACTGATTTCTTTTTCTGTTACTTCTTTAACTGTGCTGGAATCAAGTAAAGGAAAAAGATGAATCAATATATTTTCTAAGGACATGCAATAGTGTTTTGAATCTATCAGATAGTCTAATGAAGAAAGACAGAGAACTGTTTAGCATCGTACATCTTCATTTCACAAAGCTGCATTCCAGAATTTCACACTGACTGTTTTTTTAGTCTGAAGTAAGAAATAGTTTGCTACTTTGATTAATTGATTTGTGTTCCATTATAGGTTCATAGGTAGGTACTAGGCTATCGGCCCTAGGGCCTATACAAGCCCAGCCAAAAAGTTACCCTGGCTTTTGCCACCGAAGAAAATTATTTTCCTTTAATTGGATAGAGTTCTAATTTTTTCTCTTTCCAGTATTATTCTAAGATGCTATGAATACATTGTCATCATATTCTATGAGCAGTTGAGTCTTGTCTTTCTATTTTGTCATATTGTCTGAATTTAGTGCATTCAGTCCATTTTTGTGATTTGGTGTACTTTGCTGGATTTTTGCAGGCATGATATAAATCTGTCAATCAGTTAATAAATCAATCAAAATCTGATATAAAATACATTGCTAACACAAACTAATTCAGTGGTTGGTAATGGATGTATTAGATTGGTACATAAAATGTATGTGATTTTTTTTATGGCAGAGGACATAGTTGTACAGTCTAAAAGAAAAGATATGCTGTAATTACCCTTTTTTCTATCTACCCTTTACATTTCATTCTGCCTGCCTGCTCCCACCTTAAAACACAGACCTCAAAAAAACTGAAAAGTAAATTATGATATGTGTTGGATTGAACATTCCTTGAAGAAATTGCTATTTAACTTTGTCCATAGTCATGAAATGCATTCTCAGTTCTTTTCCCTAGTCATCATATTATCTGATTTTTGGCACATTTTTAGTAAGGCGATCAGTCCTTATATTGCCAACATGTGATTTGCAACTTCACAGTCTTTATCCACCCCAGGATATGAAATTCCTAGTAAACATCAATTTCACATCAGTCTCTCATAAAATACCTAATATTGTTTCAAAAGCAAGATAAACTGGGTGCATGTCCTTTGTCAAACAGGCAACATATTGAACATATTGAACATTAACTGATCGAACAGAAACAAACCTACCAAAAAGCTTAAACATGTTCTTTTGTGAAGGGGAATGCCCCTGCACCCCCACACCCCATGCTAATTATATATACCAACTCTGAGATTGCACTATGGTAAGAAAAAGATAAAATGCCCAATTCTTGCTGTATTGCAATTTTGCACAGGGAAAAATAACTGGCATGCGCAATCAATTGATTTTCAGTTACACATGCCAGCTTTCTTCCCATATGACAAAATAAACGTTTGCCCACAGGAATATCAATCAGGTAAATCATAACCTACATTCATCATACTAAATTATATGACCAAATCAAATTGCCAATTCATTTTCTATAAAAAGCCTCACAGACAAATGGACTGGACTGTAATAAAAAAAAAAAAAAACATACCAATGGTCTCAACAAAACTATTCAAATAAATACACTACTTTAATAAAAAGACTAAAATACAGATACAGCAAAAACAAGTAATTGGTAAGTGCTTTCGTCCTTATGGAACTTCTTCAGACCTGGGATGAAAGCGCTTACCATTTCTTGTTTTTGTTGTTTTTGCATTTTAGTATTGTAGGTGGATTGGATACTCTAAATTGCCCCTAGGTGTGATTGTGTGCATGTGTGTGCCTTCCATGGAAGGTTGTCCGCCGGGCTGGCAACTCAACACTGTAAAACTCCACTGCCAATCAAAGTGGACAGGTGATCCGCAGTGGTGACCCCTAACCAGGAAAAGCTGAAAGAAGAAGACGATTAAAGTAGCATATTTATTTGAATAGTTTTGTTTGAGACCATTGGTGTGTTTTAAATTGGCAATTTACTTTTTCAATAAAATACTTAGAATAACATTATTTTTGATAAAATGTTCAGGTAGGTATCATATCTGTAAGATTCACAGATTGCAGATGATGTGTTATAATGTCCTTTAGGATAATTTGTAGTGTCCAGAAAACTCTATGCATTGCCTACATCTATTGTTATCCAGTTATTGGCATTGTCTGTTTTTTGTGTCGTTCTTATCAATATGTTTCTATACCCATTATTGGTATCTAAGCTTTCCTACTAAAAGTCATGCTATATGCAGCAATGTGTAACCATGGTGACATGTGGACAGCAACACAACCATTGAAAATATATAAATAAATGCATATGTGTGTAGATACTTATGTGAAAATATAACTATAGCAGTTATCAAATTGTACTAGTGTGAGTATTCTTGTAATAATGCAGTGATTTCCATAAATAACATTCATGTAAAGGTACATCTAAAGCAGTTGCTGTGTTTTATTAGCTTGTTACAGGACACTAGAGTAGCCTATCAGGTTGTCTGTGAGTACTTCAGTTGGTCATGAAACAAGTCTCAAAATCACTTAAACAGTTACAACAGTATTCTCTGTATTAAAAGTCTAAATCCTCTGGCAAAATTTAACCTCACATCTACTTCCTTGTCTATCTAATTACTGTAATGTTATCTTTATAGATTGTTAGCATGTATGTTAGCTTCAGATGATTACATAATCACTCTAATCTGTTTTATTGAATAGTATTCACACTATGGCACTAGGGTTGGTTTCATGAAAAAATGATCACCTTTTTTTTAGACAGGTATGATAATTTAGTACAATGTGCCCTTAACTTAAATGATGGGCAAAAGAGTTATAATGTACCCAGAATACAAACTTATATATATATCCTGGCAACCTGAATGTAAATGCTTGTTTGAAAGGTAACTGGGAAAGTAACTCGAAAAGTATTCTATTTGTTAATGCTGTTTAGAATGTTTATGTGTGTGTGTATATGTATATATATATATATTCAATCTTATTTATATATATATATATATATATATATATATATATATATATATATATATGGGTCTACTTTGCTAGAAAACACATTTCACTGAAACTCATTTCATCAAAGCCTCATTTCACTGAATATGAATTCCCTGAGCACAATTCCCTGAAAGCTCACTTCACTGAAAACTCATTTGACTGAAACTCATTTAGTCTAAACAGGCATATGCCCTGTTCCCCACTGGAGTTAGTATATATAGTAAGGGGGGGTGTGGGCAGGCACAGCCCCCCACATTGGGGTGTGTGCGTGTAGTCCCCACCTATTTTAAATGTCGTAAACCATAGACATGGATTCTTATAGTTCAAATGAATAACTTTTTCCAAAAAATAATATATACAGAAAAAACTCGCCCCACACAGCTCTCAATGTGGGGGCCTGTGCTCCCCCAACTATATATACTAACTCCAGGATCACACTACAGTGGGTAACGGGTACCTATTATGTGACTGAATGTTAGAAATAGTGAACGTTTATTTGTTGAACCAAATGCACAAAACCACAGAATATTGAAGGAACGGATCAGCAAATTTTTTTCCCAGGGAAAAAAATTGCTGGACTGTTCTCCAGACTTTACTACTTTCTGCACTGTGGTGCGATCTTGGAGTTGGTATATTTAAGGTGGAGGTGTGTGTGTGGGGGGGGGACACACACATTATGTTGCCTGTAATTTTTTTTTTTTTTTGATCAGCATATTTTTTCCCTGGGAAAAAAATCGCTGATCTGTTCCTTTGAAATTTTGTGGTTTTGTGCATTTGGATTCGATAGTATATCATTCGCTATTTCTAGCATTCAATCATATAATAAGAACTCGTGGAGAGCAAGGCTTATACCTGTTTAGACTAAATGAGTTTCAGTCAAATGTGTTTTCATTGAAATGAGCTTTCAGTGAATTGTGCTCAGGGAATTCATTTTCAGTGAAATGAGGCTTCAAGGAAATTAATTTTAGTGAAATGTGTTTTTTATCAAACAAAGTAAACCCATATATATATATATATATATATATATATATATATATATATATATATATATATATATCTTTAAAAGTTACGACATTACATTTTCTTTTTTTAATTTAGCTAGATAATTCACTTGACCAATTTCATTCTGTAACACTTTAAGCACTGTGTTTCCAAAGCATGACCAAGCAATCCACTTATGCTGTACTGATGAGCTCAGAAAAAGAGTCAAAACATGACATGTCTACAACCTGCGGGGTTTGGCTTTAATGACATGATTATATCAGTAAAGACAGTAAAAAGTCATGTACATTCAGAGGCCATGAAACTGAAATACTGGTATTTCCCTAAAGGTTCATTTGCATACATCCCATGGGCCTCCACTACAAGAAGTTAAAGGTATTACCCTATGAAGATTATAGTTTCCCTGGTTCTTTCTTGTAGTTTTTACTAAGTAGTTTGTCTATGTGAATTGTTTCTGTTTGTTTTTAACTCCAATATTGTGGCTTAACAGGTCTACTTTACATGATCGAAATGCCAATAGACTGACTTTTAAAATGCCGAGTCCAGAAAAGCAAAAACTAATAATGCCAATATGTTAAACGGCCGATGTACACAAACTGAATGTATAACATTCCAACTTACCTCCCAGTTAATGCAATTCTAAAAATAAGAACTCATACCAAAGCAACACTACACTATCATTTTAAAACACCATACCATATACCTAACCTCACCTATACCCCGCCCACCAACCAATACCTGCATAATAAAAGAAAATTCCACTAATTATTCATGACGGTATCTACAGCACAGACATGAATATTCATTACTGATTGCTAAATTCCATTAATAAAAAAAACAATGTCTTTCAGCTTTTCCCAGTTAGGGGTCACCACAGCGGATCACCAGTCCACAGATTGATTGGTAGTGGAGTTTTCATGGTGTTGAGTTGCCAGCCCAGTGCCCAACCTTCACAGAAGGCACACACGCATGCACATCGACCACAGGGAGGACATGCAGACTCCACAAGGAAAGCGCTCCAGTTAAGAATTGAAACAGAGAGTCTCTTACTGTGAGGTGAAAAAGCTAACCACTGCACCACTGTGTCCATACTGTTATTCAGGTTATACTTTTACATTTTTTCAGTGGGGGGCTGTACCCCACTGCAGCCCCCCAAACCAATTGCAAACTAAATATACCAACTCCAAGATTGCACTATCATGTGGAAATGAGCAGATTTCCTGTTCCACTCAGCTAGCAAAGTTGGTATTTGAAACATTCAGTCTTCTGAACGTTGGTATATTGAAGTTTCACTCATATGAAACTTCGCTTTTCTGGTCTCAGTGTTTTAAAAGTCGGTCTACTGGCATTCCAGTCATGTCAAGTAGACACATCTTAACAAGTGAATCTGAAAATTCACCTCTTTGTCTAATCTTAGTTGTGTTTCTCATTGAACCAAACTTTTTAGATTACTATCATCAGCAATATCTGATAACTTTGTAAATTTGTAATTTTGAAGCAGACTATTTTCATGGATGAGAGCAGCTTAGCATTTGGTTTGTTAATAACTAATTGTGGTTACATGTGTCTAGTAAGCAAACCATAAAATGTTATACATGTTGTCAATACCTTCACTGACACACAAGTGGCAAATGTTTCAAGCTGATTGGAGTTGATTTAGAATGATCTAAGAATTGTCTCAGCATTTATCTGATTCTGATTTAAAGCTCATTTCTTTGTTAATTCCCAGATAAAAACTGGATCTATTTTTGTTTATCTTGCCTAACAGTTATGTAAAGAACAGTGATATGACACCAATAACATACTCCATAATTAGGAGAACATATCCATGCCTCTGAGACTGTATTATTGAACATATTATAAACAATGCAAGGGCATTTAGTCATTCAAAGAAATTGTCATGCAGTTTTAATAATAATGATAGAAACTACCTTCAGTTAACAAAAATGCGAAATGTTCATAATGGATAGAGCAGCCATGATATTACATTCATTTTCTAAATGCTGTTAAAGTCGAAGCCTGAGTTAACTATCAAGATCAAAATCAGTGTTATTTTTCAGACTGACAAAAGCCTTTTTTTATGTTAGTAGAAAGACTGTTGTAAACATGTACATGGTTGAAGCCTTGTGAGTTCAAACCAATACTGAGATGAGATACATATTTAGTAGTTTAACTGCTTAAGCAGATTCATTTAATATCTATCCAGTTTGTAAAGGAGAACTTACTATAAATGAATCTTTTTAACTGGTGAAGGGAGTAAGAGATGTTTTATACATTACATGCCCGATGCAAACACAACCAACTCAAACAGGGTTAATGTGATTATTTCACTTGTAAATTCTTATTAGAGGTTTTAAAACTAAGGAAAATTGGTACCCCTGCTATGGCCCAAAACTAAATGAAAAAGAACTGCAAAATGCATCAGCGGTGCTTACTTTGTTTTTTTTTGGCATGAAACATACAGGTATTAACACAATTTGTAAATTAAGTATATAAAAACACACAATTTGTAAGGTAAAAAGAAGGGAAATCCAGTTTACATGATAGATAGCATTTCCATTTCAAGTGTAGCCTATGGACCTTGGAGAAAATGTTGCCACAGAGACAGAATATAAAGTACAGCATGTGCTGATAAGATTGGACAATGAAATGCTGACCAGGTATTGTACTTTTAATATCAATTGCTATTAGTTTCTGGGAGAGGAAGCACTGATTGCAAATACACGCTTCTCCTGGTGTCCCAAACCTGATAGGGAACCGCCTGTAATTTTTATTTTGTAGTTAGAGAAATGGCTTGTAATTAATTCAGGTGGCTGATTTATGATTAAAACTGATTGCTTGGAATACTAATTAATGGCTGGGAAGTTTACTAGCTATAACAGAGACCTGACTCAAACATCCCATTGTCCCCACTACCATTATAAACAGCAATTACCAATCATTTCTGTATAACCACTCTGGACATAGACTCAACTGGAGGTGTGGTACAACTAGTAAGAAAACAACGCATTTTCTCCTCCAACTTAGTAGATGCTAGCTCTTCCTCCTTAACCACCTTGGACATAGGTTAGGAGGAGTTTTGTCACTTAGCTTTATTGGGTACTATCCTCAATAGCCTTGTAGCAGCAGATTATATCACCTCTCCTTGCTCACTTAAAGTGCGTTGGTCATATGCTTTTTTCTTACATTTGCACTACATCACAGTGCATGAAGTGCTAAACAGCATTTTTGCAGCATTAAAGAAGAATTGTGGCCTCTGTTTTGGGAGGAAAAATACTTTTGAAAATACCTCTTTCCTCACCATGATGACACTGAATATAGAAACCTCAATGCCATCATGGTAGGAAAAGTGTGAAGTATGTCTAGAGACTTTAATGTACACATTGCTGTGCATGGACAAAGACAAGCCCATTAAATCTATGGACAGAGGTCTCACTCTTCCTACAGTGACAACAGAAGGCACTGATTACATTTATTTGGGCTGTGATTTAATAAGAAGTATACAAAGCTTTTTATTAGAAAACAGCTCAAATAAATGTGAAATGAGGACAATGCAAATGAATCGCAGCACTTAATTCAGTAGGTGCTACAATGCACCTACAAACATGAGCAAATCACTTTAAAATTTTTTCAGAGTACCACCATTTTAAGCATTTTAAAATATACTTGCAGAAACAAGAAACTACCCATCCTTGGAAATTTGAACTTTGATTTAATTTCCATCAGGCGATCTCAGCTTTCTTCCTTTCTCTGTCAGTTTAACATCATCCAGATAATAACCTCTCTTACCAGACATAACCCAAACACAGGAAACCACTCCCTCCATGGCTCACTTATTACCAACATTCCTCACTGTAGCTTGGATGCAAATTACATTCTAACACCCTCAGTTACCACCTACATATCTAAATAATTTTATCATTCAGTGCTTCCCATACTGTATATTATAACTGAAACCAGATCTATAACAGACAATAAAAAAGACTTAAGTGTAATAGACTGGCCTCCTCTATATCAGTCAGTTAATGCAACCTCTGTTTTGCACCAAATATAATAACCTTTATCAAGTCTATACTGGATAAGCACTTTCCAGTCATAAGGTGTCATATTAGGGGACAAAAATGTTCTTGGCCTGAGACTAACCTAAAAGAAAACATCTTTCATGTAGGGACTTGACCTGGAGGTGGTGGTAGTCGTTTCAGTCTCTAGGTGACTACCACACTTTCCAAATATCTGTCACTCCTGCAGTTTATTACTAAAATGGCCAAATCCACATTTTCGTGCTCAAACTTTCAAGTCACAATCATACATCCTAAACACTTTTGAAAGGTTATAAAGAACTGTACCATTGCTGCATCTAACTACAACTGCTGCATAGGTATCCTACCTTAATGAGTTTAAAACCCAATAATGCCTCTGGATCACTCTGCTCTCTCCTCATAACAGGCCTAATCTATTCCCCACCCTTCACTGTTCTCCTTCATTCCATCTCCCACCTTTTCTTTCATGGAATTCCCTCCTTCTTCTTTAGAGAACTTTCATCAAAATCTGTCATAGAAATCCTTGCAAAACTGACTGCTAAATCCAACTCAAATAAAGTCTAATAGGATACACCAAGCATTCCTAAAAATGTATACTGAACAGCTTAACAAACTGCTTGCCCATATATTCAGTCTCTCGGTCATGACAGGTAATATACAAGCCTATTTCAAACACTCTCTCATTATACCTATTCCCAAGTTTTCTTCTTCTTGTAGCCCACATGAACACTGTACTATTTCTAATCTTTGCTGAGTCACTAAGATTTTTGAAAAAAAATAATTTATGACCAAGTTTATCACCACATCATCAAATATTGTCTCATAATAGACTTACAACATGAATTTAGGAGAGGAGACAGCACCTTAATTGCAAATAATATTGTCACAGATAGGATCTTCTCAGGTATGGAAAAGGGGTAGTTAACAGAGGAAATCTTCACTAATCTATGCAGAGGCTTTCAAAGCATAGACCACTCCACTTCCCCTCACAAATTAAATACTCTAGGCTTTGAATATAAGACTGTACTCTTGTTTAGGAATGCCCTGACCTTACAGTCCAAGCTGGTGCCCTATAAACTGATTTTGACTCTTCTCTTCTGTAGTCCCTCAAGGTTTCATTCATGGGCCTATCTTATTACCTCCTTTTAGTAATGAGATTTCCATATCTATCCCTTTGGGTGAAATGACACTTAATGCAGACAACATCAAACCTACAGACCTGGAATATCCTCGTCAGTCTAATTTGCCCTTCAAAAGGATTTTTTATTAATCCTTACCTGACTTCCAAAACAAAAGTGCTCTTAATTTTAATAAGACTACTATGTGATACTCTCCGGCCCCTAACAAAACTTAAAACCATCCCACTCCATTGATCTCTATGGTGACTAACCAACCACTAAGCATAGTTGAACAGTATAAGTCTTTTGGCCTATCATGATTATCATGAGCCACCTTTTTCCCATTTTCTCTGCACAGGGTCAGGGTGTCACATCAGCTGTTGCCAGCTCTCTTGACTCATTGATATATCTTCTCCTACCTTAAACAGTGTTGCCTGATTACAACAGGTTTTCTTTCACAAAACCCATCTATCTCTTTGCTGCATGTCCTCATTTCCTCTTGCCTTCTTCCTGTCTCTCCCAAATCTTCAACAAATTGTGTTCTGTTTCTTGCACATGTGCCTGCTCTCATTGACCTTCTCTGCAACTGGATCTCCTTTGGCTCCTGCTTTGATGTCATCATCATTTCTTCATCTGCCACCAAGGAGTACATCTTACCACCCAGTCTCAAATATCAGACACTTCATCTGTATCACCTTTAACTTCCTCAACTGCTCTGCCTTAACTGCCCGGGTCTCTGTGCCATACAGAAGTAGTAGATGCACCACCATTTTGTGCACCTTACTTTTCAGCTTATTTGGCATTCTTTTGTCACACATGCCACCCCTGGCACTCTATGCCAGCAGGCTACAGCCTCTGATTCTAAATATCCCACTAAGATGCTGTTAACCAGTTCCATTATTTTTCATTCTCTCCCAGTTTTTAGCTTCTTTTGATTTCTCCCATTTTCTGACATGACAACTATCTTGTCTATACTTAGTTTCATCATGTGTGTCTTTAGTTTCGTATTTCACTCCTCATGATTTGATTATGTCCCTTTACAGGATCTGTTTGAAATGCCAGTCTGTTGCGGCAGCTTTGTTGATCTGTCCCCCTCGGCCTGTTTGCTAACAAAGTACATCAATAGTATGAACAGCAGTGGGCTCAGATACAAACCGTGATGCACAACCACTTCCACTAAGAACCTGTGAGTCTGAATATTGTTTGTACATGTGTAATAACATTACATTAAGTATCCTGTTTTTTGTTTATTTTGTTCTTTATTTCTTTGTTGTTTATAGCACTTTGTGTACTGTGTATTTTTTCTAGCTAGTTTCACTGTGTATGAGGTATTAACTGGAAATTGTCCACTCTTATTAAGCATCTGTTATTGTTTATGATAACTTGTTGCAGTTAAACTCTTTTTTTCTAGTGGCTCCTTTAGCTGTTTAAAACTTTCATTTAAAGGCTCACTGCTGCTTTTCAGCTGTGAGTAACATTTCTGCAGTGTGTTCTAAGTAGTGGGGATATTTGTAGCATTTCCATATTCAGGCTTGTATTTGGGCCTAGTGTTTGTGGAGGCTGTGTGTCTGAGCACATAATTCAGGGACATCTTGTTTTAGCCAAAGCCATCAGGCATTTCAGTGAGAGAGAATTGTTTGAGGTCATTGGCTGACTGAGGTCTCCTGGACTACAGCTTAGACTAAGCACCTCATTGGTTCTTTTGAGATTTCTTTCTTAAAATCTGTCTCAGGTTTCAACTTTCTGTTACCTAAGAAGCTCAGTTGTGAGTGTTCAGCCATTTTACAGTGAGATGATCGAAGGAAGGACACTCAGCAAACTCGGAGCTACAATATATAACATTAAGTGTCCTGGTTTTTGTTTATTTTGTTTCACTGTGTGTGAGGTATTAACTGGAAATTGTCCACTCTTATTAAGCATCTGTTGGGTTGTTTGTTTATGATAACTTGTTGCAGTTAAACTCTTTTTTTCTAGTGGCTCCTTTAGCTGTTTAAAACTTTCATTTAAAGGCTCACTGCTGCTTTTCAGCTGTGAGTAACATTTCTGCTGTTTGTTTCCCACCCAGTGTTTTTATAGTTGGTGGCTTTGCAGTTGCCCACCCCTAGTGTAAATTTGATCTGGGACCCTCCTCCCAGTCTAATGTCATTACCTCATTCTACCCAGTACAGGGAGAGCATTTGAGAAGGCCAATCAGCTTAGTTTCTGCTACTCCTTTCTCTCTTTCCAAAAAAAAAAAAGTATCTGCTTTTACTGTATTTGTGTTTTTTCCTACTTTATTTTGCTTTTGCGTCATCTTAAAAGTACTCAATTGTATTTATTACTGCTTGGTGTAACTCATTGTAAGCCTTTTAGTTTAAGCACCTGGGCTTCAGACCAGTTTTACATTAGGAAGGTTTGTGGTCTGCACTGTAGTGGCAGAACAGGTAGCTTACATCCTTCTAAGTTGGGAACTGCTGATTGAGGGCTCAGTGTCTGTTATTCTAAAAGTGTATTAATTCTGGTTTAAGCACTTGGGCTTGAGGCCAGTTATTTTACATTAAGAGGGTTCGTGTTCTGCACTCTTGTGGGAGGAGAGGCTGGACTCTGTCCTTCTGAGCTGGGAATTTCTGGTTAAAGCTTATAGTGCCTGCATATTTGAACTGCTTTTTACTGAAATTGGTACACCTCGTTTGCTGTAGCATAGACTAGATCCAGGCCTGCTGAATCTAGCTTTGTTTGTATAACTTGAGCACTAATCCAGGCATTCTTTAAAGTATTCAGTTGTATTTATTACTGCTGGTAGCAACTTGATTAAAGTGTAGCTATCTTTTCTAAGTCTTTTGGATTAAGCACTTGGGCTTCAGACCAGTTGTTTTACATTAGGCCTGCACTGTGGTGGCAGGACAGGTAGCTTACATCCTTCTAAGTTGGGAACTGCTGATTGAGAGCTCAGTGTCTGTTATTCTAAAAGTGTATTAGTTCTGGTTTAAGCACTTGGGCTTCAGGCCAGTTATTTTACGTTAAGAAGGATTGCGGTCTGCACTCTTGTGGGAGGAGAGGCTGGACTCTGTCCTTCTGAGCAGGGAATTTCTGGTTAGAGGCTTATAGTGCCTGCATATTCTAACTGTTTCTTACTGAAATTGGTACACCTTGTTTGCTGTAGCATAGACTAGATCCAGGCCTGCTGAATCTAGCTTTATTTGTATGCTTGTTGCTTGTTTATTTCCCTGAAACGCTAATTTCACCTAAAACGCGGCCTTTTAGCACTTCTGTGGATCCCTAGTGATATCTGCATTGCTTACTGTACTTATTTCCTTGTTTCACTTGAAAGAAAGTTACTGTTTGTCGTTTTTGCATTTAAGTTACCTGTAACACATTACATTTAAGTTACCTGGCACTTGCTCACTAAAGCAATTATATAAGTCAGCTCTAAAAAATTAAAAGCACTACACCCTCACAAACTCCCCTTGAGTACCTTGTTCCCTATTGGCCCTTTTTTCAATTATAAAGGAATTCCCAATACTATTCTAGCATGTCCAAAGGTCAGTTGTCAATCTCCTCTCCGGTCCAGCTGGTGAATCTGGGAATCTTGAGGCAATGTTACAACTGCCTCATGTACACAGACAACCCTCTCCTCCTCCAAACAAATTCCAACACATGTGAGAGATGCAACCATATAGCCAAACTGGAGGCTAAGCTCTCTCAACTCAGTACTGGCATAACCAGTCAGGAGGAGAAGGAAACCACACTCACTACAATTCCAGTCTCACATAGACCTACCACGACAACAAACCAAACACATAAACACACAAAACATACTCGGAGGCTCTAAATAAAAATCTGCCTAAGCAGCAGAGACCTCCAAAGCAGACACCCAAGCAACCGCTACCCCAAAACAAAACACGTGCAACACATAGCTCACAAAGCCAGTGTGCCAAACAGTCACAGCCCTTAAGGCTAAACAACACACCTGATACACTTGTAATAGGTGACTCTATCGTCAGGCACACTGACGTCCCGCTCACCAGGCTGAACAAGGAGAAGGTCACGGTGAGCTGCCTGTCGGGCGCTAGGATCCGCCGCATAACACAAGCACTCAGGTCACTCCAAGGCAAGTACAAATATGACTCAGTCATTGTCCATGCTGGTGTGAATGACCTGAGATGTACCTCCATGGACTACATGAAAAGAGACATAGAGGAGCTCTCTGAGCATGTAGCCCAGGCTGGTATGACCCTGACCTTGAGTAGCATCTTACCCTCACCAAGAATGATGCCACAATATCAAGACAAGATGATCAATTTCAACAATTGGCTTAAGTGTTGGTGTCATTCAAAGGGGATCCAATGCTTGTCAGGCTGGGATGACATGCTCGACAAGCCACGATGCTTCGCTAGGGACGGCTTGCACCTGTCACCCCTGGGCTTTCGGATATTGGCAAAGGCTCTTGCTACCCCCATAGTGCCTTTTTTAGGCAAGGCTCAAAAGACAAACCTACCTCCATAGGTATCACAAGGGATAAGAAACTAAGAGTAATGCTACTCAACACCAGAAGTCTAAACCTCAAGATGCATGCACTCAAAACTCTCCTTAGCATGGAGAACATCGATATCTGTGCAGTAACAGAAACCTGGTTCAAGGCTCCCGAGAGCACCCCAGCACTACCAGGTTATACCTCATACCATGCTTTTCGGCCCCAAAACTTGGACCGAACCACAAAAGGAGGGGGAGTATCAATATTCATCATAGATACCCACACCTCCAGGTTGGTGGCACAGCACAAAGCATCAGAGACTCTCCATGTGCAACTAACCGTGGGCAAAACTGCCTTCCAGTTTATAGCCTGCTACAGACCACCCTCCCAAACACAGGAACCCCACTTGGCCTTCCTGAGAATATTGGAAAATATGAAGGTCTCTCCAAACACCATTATATTGGGCGACTTCAACTACCCAAACATAGACTGGGAGCATTACTCTAGCTCCAACACCCTAGCCCAAAGGTTCCTAGAATTTATAAACTCAAATGCTATGGAACAACTTGTTACCACTCCCACAAGAGGGGAAAACATACTGGACCTGATCATCACCAACATGGGGACACTATGCTCCAGACCAGAAGTGTATCCCTCACTGGTAAGATCAGACCATAAACTAATCTCACTGGATATTCACATCCCGACCCCACCCCCTGCCCAGAAAACCACAGTGAAAAACTTCTCTAAAGCAAATTTCACACGCCTCAAAACCGAGGCGGAATCCTTCAAAGCCCCGGGCCTGTGGAAAATATGGCCCAGACCACAGAATCCTTTATAAACACATTCTATGAACACCTTCAGGAATGCATGGATCATGCAATCCCAAATAAAACCAAGACCCAATCCTCCAAAGGCAGGCGTCCTGTCTGGTGGACCCCAGCCATAAACAAACTATACAATAGAAGGAGGAAGCTACTACATGATAGAGCAAAATCCCAAAAAGGGAAGGCATCTCTGATCAGTATTAGCAAAAAACTACGGGCACTCATAAAATCGTCTAAGGCCAGCTTCGAGAGAAAAATTGCACAGGACACTAAGGATAATCACAAGGCTTTCTTTAGTTATGTTAGGAACCTAGGTGGGAATTCCCAGATATGCTCAGAATTAGTCCAAAATGACAAAAAATACACCGAACCCACAGACATTGCCAACATCCTAGCTGACAGGTTCAGCGCAAACTTCTCCCCCCTCTCCCCACCAAAAGGGCAAATATCTATCCAAACAGAGTGCTGCCCCCATGACATCTCAGATGCTCAGGTAAGAGCCGCCCTCTCCAAAGCAAAAAACACAGCATCAATGGGACCAGATGGTGTCCCGGGCTGCATCCTACATGAACTCCAAGAAGAGCTAAACCCAAACATAAAACTACTGTTCAGTCTTAGCCTTACTACAGGATATGTACCCAAAGAGTGGCGTACAGCAACAGTGGTCCCTCTCCACAAAGGTGGTGCCTCAATGGATCCTGGAAACTATCGCCCCATAAGCCTGACTAGCTTGGTCTGCAAAGCTATGGAAAGGATCATCATGGACCTCATAAATAAAGATATTGGGGACCTACAGACACTGGATCCTACCCAGTTTGGCTTTGTTAAGGGCAGATCCTGCCTCTTAAACCTGGTCGATTTCTTTGAAACAGTCACCAAGGCCATTGACGAGGGAAGATTCGCCCATACAGCCTAGCTGGACTCCTGCAAAGTCTTTGATACAATACCCCACTTGGGCATTATAGATAAGCTCACCAGCTTAAATATAAACCCCTATGTCACTAGATGGGTTGCAAACTGGCTCAAGGACAGAACCCACATGGTTAGAATTGCTGGAGCCATGTCAGACTCCAAACCAGTTACAAGTGGCGTCCCACAAGGCTCAGTCCTGGGACCTCTCTTGTTCGGTATATATTTCTCGGTACAGGCCAACACGGAAGGACTGTGGCTGACCAAGTTCGCAGATGACTGCAAACTGGGCACCATAATCAACTCTCCAGCCGACACAAGCATCCTCCAAAAGGGCCTCATAGAAACAGACAACTGGTGCCAGAGCCATGGCCTCAAGCTAAACACAAAAAGTGTATAGTCATCCCCTTTGGCAAAAACAAAGTGCCCACAAATTACCACATAGGTGGTAATCCATTAAGTACAGAAGAAGTCATTAGGGACCTGGGGACCCAAGTTGATAGCAATCTCTCATTTGACAACCACGTGGCCAAAGTGGTTAGAAAAACATTTTATATAGCCCACCTAATCATGAAGGGATTCACATCTAGATCAGGGGAGGTCATCGCACCTCTTTACTCATCTCTCATCAGGCCCATAATTGAGTACAATGCCCCTTTTGGGATGTACCTTACCAGACACCTGCAGCAACTGGAAAGACCCCAAAAGTACCTCACCAAGAGGATCAAAGGGCTCAAACAGATGCCATATGCTGCCCGGTTAAAGAAACTCCAGCTCTACTCAGTGGCATACCGCCTGCTCAGAGGCGATCTGTGCCTGACGTATAAAGCCATGTCCAACCCGGAATTAATGGACATGCTGCACCTCAGAAAATCCAAATCCCATCGAGCTACGCTCGAGAGACTTGAACCTCAGCACTGAAATAAATAGGACATGCTGGAGGGACAGATTCATAACCCAGAGGCTCCCTTCACTCTGGAATAAAATCCCAGTCCAGGTTAGGCAGAGTCCCACATTGACTCTCTTCAAGAGGAATCTTGATGAGTGGATGGGAGATCATAGGTTTACCCCGGCTATCACTTCTGTGTCACTGTTAGACAGAGGCACAATATACTAACCTCAAAAAAAGGCATAGCAAAATTAATTTAAAATGGGTGGCGAAAGCCAAACACACTCTGGCTAGGCTTATAAATGCCCTAGGGCAGATAGCCTAGTATGAACCTATGAACCTATGAACCTATAATTGAGTCCTTGTATATAGCCTGTATAATTCTTTCAATGGTTCCAGGAATTCGACCCATCCTATGACTTCCCAAAACAGCTTTCTTGCAACTTTGGCATATAGTTTCTCATAGTCTAGAAGTGCCTAGTTTTACTCTTTCCTAAGCTCCAGCTTATTCTCTACTGTATGCCTAACTGCAAACATCAAATCAGTTGTGCTGCATCCTGATCAGAATTCAAACTACGCAACTCCATTCTTCCTTCCCACTGCTCTGCATATTTATTTATCACCCTCTCCAGGACTTTCCTGCCATGTGGCAGAAATCTGATACCTCTGTGTTGCTCACATTTGTGAAGGTCAGCTTTGTTCTTGTAGACTAGCACAAGAATACTTATTCTCTGTTCATCTTGGATATACCTTTCTCTTCACTAACCCAGTCAAAAGTTTGATCATATCTGCCATGACCTCATGTGATCCTGCTGCTTTCCCTGACTTCCTGCTGCTTTCCCTGACTTCAAATTTTCTAAGTGTTTTTCTTTCTTTTTCTAAGGTGGGTTCTTCTACCGCTTTCATCACAAGGTGTGTAAGGAGAAGGTCAGCTTCTGTGGTATATTATTAATTCAGTAGCTGCTGGAAGTACTTTCTTCGGCTTTTGTTGTCATGTGAAATCATGAGCAGATTGCTGCTGGCATTCTTTATGAAAGCTGTTTGCTATTGTCTTTATCTTTCTGTCTTTGCATTGCAACCTCAGATAGTTTCTTTGAGCCATCAGCTGAGTCATTTTCCAGCTACTGATAGAGTGCCTCTAATGCCACATTCTTCGCTATTGCAGCTGTTGTCTCAGTCTTGTAGTTAGCCAACCAGTACTCTTTGCTAGCCTAGTCTGCCTTTAATATCTCTCACTTTTTTCCTGTGCTCCTTCTTTCTTTTGATGACTTTTTGGACTTCTGCATTCCCATTCCACCAGCAGCTTTCCTTAAGCACCTTATTTTCATTACTGGAAATATATCACTGCCTCTTTCCCCTGCTTCATCTACTTCTTTCATAAGTTCCTACTCTCTCTTTACCTGTTAGGACCTGTAGTGTAGCTAGGGTGGGGGAAGAGGAGAGGTTCACCCTGGATGTCACTTTTCACTTTTGGGACTTTCACATTTAATAATCAATTTAAAAAACACTGTTTTCTAAGGGTGTTCTTTTTTAAGAACAGTCCCGTAGCTGGGCTGGTCACATCACATCTATGCGCATGCATACGTTGTTGCAAAGACGTCCTGTCTCCCCGCCGGTGCAAGTTTAAATGCAACCAAGTAAGGCAAGAGGAATTAATGGAATATAGTGTTTTGCTGCTTCAGAAACTAAGGGAATGGAAATTGCTGCTGCTTGAATTCAAGTAAGGAAGTTTGATTTTTACAGTTGCTGCTTCAACTAAGGGAAGCTTACATCTGCCAATGCAAGTAAGGGAATGGGGTGGGTGTAATGTAAGGGAATGGAAATTGCTGCTTCAAGTAAGGGATGTGGTTTGATTTTACTGTGTGTGTGTGTGTGTGTGTGTGTGTGTGTGTGTGTGTGTGTGTGTGTGTGTGTGTGTGTGTGTGTGTAATTGCTGCTGCTTCAAGTAAGGGAATATAAATTGCTGCTTCAAGCAAGTGTTTGTGTGTAAAAAATGTCCCAGTTAGGTATAACTGGTGTTTCGTGTTACTCAGGCTCAAAAGATTGAATTCTCTACGCATACCACCACTTGTGATTCAAGAAGTTGAGTCCATAGCTCTCAACTGTCCAGATTTTCACAGAATGTCTGGAATGTTTGGCTCATACTTTTGGTCTGTTCCTCTTAAAAATTGTGGTTTTCTGGCAACTCAGTGAGAACTGAATACACTTAATAATGATAGCCATTTAAGTTTCAGTATTCCTATCTTTCAGGAAATGCATGGTAACAAAATATTTTATCCTAGTAACTTTCTAGGATTATACAAGCAATGTTCAAAATTTGTACCTGTTTTTTGCCCTTTTTCCCTCCCCAATAAATGTTGGATTTTACCAGATTTTTTGTGCTGCAAATTTGAGAGATATAGTTGTGTCAAGTAACTTTTACAAGGAGCTGAGATCTTCAGGGGAAGAAGTTTAGTACTGCTTCTGCTGAGTCTGTTTGCATTGTTAGTAGCACAACAGGTAGTATACTTGCATTTGATGCAAAAGGCTGTGGGTTCTACTCCCACAGAATGTAGATAGATTGCTGATACTCTACTTTGCTGTACTTTAAAGAAGGTGGATGCTGCAGTCCTGAGAATTTCCTGCTTTGGAGGAGATACCTAGTAACTCCGAGCTTATCAGTTTGCTATCCATTCCCTATTGCAATATTACTAGCTTTTCATTTTTGTAATGTAATATTGGCAATTTATTCTTCAAGGACAACTGGTACTTTATTTGTAGATGAAACAATGACATGTAAAGTTGTTTGCAAGCAGCAACCTCTTAGTTACAGATCTCTTTAATGTAAAATTATTAAGATGACTTTTGCTTTTGCAGAGATTGTGTATATTTACTGATACTGGTGAGTTATAATGACAATAGTTTGAATAGACTTTTATGATGAACATGTTCTGAATTTGGCAGTTTTGTCATTATTGGTTCATATATTTTGTTTCATTGCTTACTGTCAAAATGTGGAAAACAAACTTAAAACATGCTCTAATGAGTGTGCTGTATTATACAATGAATATAATTTAATACAATCAGGAAGGATAATCAAAGAACACATGTATGTTTGCATGGTCCTAAATATGTGTGCAAGAGGCCTATGATTTGAAGACAGCCCAAAGGTAAACTTTATCTGCCACTGGCCAGATGCATTTTCTATGAATGTGGGTTACAGTGCTGTTTCAGTGAATGTGAGTTTCAAGGGAAGATACGTTTTAATGCTAAGTCTGTTTCATCGTGGTACTATATTGTTTTGTTTAGCAGATGTTTATAAGTTTTTATGTTATAAAATTTAAAATAAAAGTTTTAAATGAAATCCAAGTAATCATTGTAGAAGTAAAGCATAAAACAGTATGCAAATTACAGTGCTTATGTTAAAGGGGAAGAAATAGGTAAGTAATGGGACACTGGAATGGCTGCGGGGGGGGGGTGTGTATGGGGGCCCCATTTGACCATGATTTTGTGAGGGGTGGCAATCTCAAAGACAGTCCCAGGCAGCACAAATTCTAGTTATGCCACTGGTTAGGACATACTTCTGTTTCATCTCCTGACTCCCATTTGTCCATTGAAGGAACCTTTCTGCATAGGCACTAACCACTCATCATCGGTACTTTAAATAGCTTCAGATTGTCAACAATGGAAGATTTTAGTTTATGCAAAATTTGTATAATCAAATTTTCTGTACAACTATAATTTTTGACATATCATATTAGAATCTTTTGCTTGTACTTTTGCATCTTCTACTAATTTGTAGCTGAAATGTGCCTAAGGAATAGCCTGCCAAGCATTTAGAGGGCACTTCAGTTCAGTCCTTACAGCATTTATGTTATCCTGTATGCTTATGAGTGAAATAATTAAATAAAGCATGCTAGTTTAGCTCAGTTTCTTCTATGTTTTGATGCTTCTATGACTCTTTAAACTGTTCTTTATTTAGATTATTCTCCTCACGTCTTTAAACTGCAAAACTGAGTATGTGAATGGTTACTTATGCAAGAAGATTGGAATGATTTATTAGGGTTGCCGAGTGCTAGTGTTAAGACTGCTCTGCTCTAGGAAACTCTCAACAGGGTGAGCAGCAGCACTTCAGTACAGTGTTTACACATTGTACCTTATTCAGTCTTCAGTTTTATAGAGTATGCTAATTGAATATGCAGTACAGTGTTTACGCATCATATCTTATTCAATCTGCAGTTTTACAGAGTATGCTAATTGAATATGCAGTACAGTGTTTATGCATCATATCTTATTCAATCTGCACTTTTACAGAGTATGCTAATTAAATATGCAGTACAGTGTTTACACATCGTATCTTATTCAGACTGCACTTTTACAGAGTATGCTAATTAAATATGCAATACAGCATTTACACATCGTATCTTATTCAATCTGCACTTTTACAGAGTATGCTAATTAAATATACAGTGCAGTTTTTATGCATTGTATCATTTACACATCATATTTTATTCAGTCTGCACGTTCATAGAGTATGCTAATTAAATATGCAGTACAGTGTTTACGCATCATATCTTATTCAGTCTACACTTTAATAGAATATGCTAATTAAATGTACAGTGTTTACGAATCTTATCTTATTCAGTGTGCACTTTCATAGACTATGCTTATTAAATACACAGTACAGTGTTTACATATCGTATCTTATTCAGTCTGCATTTTCATAGAATATGCTAATTAAATATGCAGTACAGTGCATAATCACCATATCTTATTCAGTCTGGACTTTCATGGACTATGCTAATTAAATATGCAGTACAGTATTTACTCATTTTGTCTTATTGAGTCTGCACTTTTACAGAGTATGATAATTAAATATGCAGTACAGTGTTTACACATCATATCTTATTCAGTCTGCACTTTCATAGAATATGCCAATTAAATATGCAGTAAAGTATTTACTCATCATATCTTATTCAGTCTGCGGACTCAAATAATATGCTAATTAAATATGCAGTACAGTGTTTACGCATCATATCTCATTCAATCTGCACTTTTCCAGAGTACGCTAATTAAATATGCAGTACAGTGTTTACGCATCATATCTTATTCAGTCTGCAATTTTACACAGTATGCTAATTAAATATGCAGTACAGTGTTTACGCATTGTATCTTATTCAGTCTGCACTTTTACACAGTATGCTAATTAAATATGCAGTACAGTGTTTACGCATCATATCGTATTCAAACTGCACTTTACCAGAGTATGCTAATTAAATATGCAGTACAGTGTTTACGCATCATATCTTATTCAATCTGCAGTTTTACAGAGTATGCTAATTAAATATGCAGTACAGTGTTTACACATATCTTATTCAGTCTATACTTTAATAGAATATGCTAATTAAATATGCAGTACAGTGTTAATGCATCTTATCTTATTCAGTCTGCACTTTCATAGAATATGTTAATTAAATATGCAGTACAGTGTTTACACATCGTATCTTATTCAGTCTGCACTTTTATAGAATATGCTAATTAAATATGCAGTACAGTGTTTAATCACCATATCTTATTCAGTCTGCACTTTTATAGAATATGCTAATTAAATATGCAGTAAAGTATTTACTCATCTTATCTTTTTCAGTCTGCAGACTCAAAGAGTATGCTAATTAAATATGCAGTACAGTGTTTACGCATCATATCTTATTCAATCTGCACTTTTACAGAGTATGCTAATTAAATATGCAGTACAGTGTTTACGCATCTTATCCAGTGTGCACTTTCATAGAATATGCTAATTAAATATGCAGTACAGTGTTAACACATCGTATCTTATTCAGTCTGCACTTTCATAGCATATGCTAATTAAATATGCAGTAAAGTATTTACTCATCTTGTCTTATTCAGTCTGCACTTTTACAGAGTATAATAATTAAATATGCAGTACAGTGTTTACGCATTGTATCTTATTCCATTTGCAATTTCATAGAATATGCTAATTAAATATGCAATACAGTGTTTAGATACTATCTTATTCAGACTGCACTTTCATAGGATATACTAATTAAATATGCAGTACAGTATTTACTCATCTTGTCTTATTCAGTCTGCACTTTTACAGAGTATGATAATTAAATATGCAGTACAGTGTTTACACATCGTATCTTATTCAGTCTGCACTTTCATAGAATATGCTAATTAAATATGCAGTACAGTGTTTACACATCGTATTTATTCAGTCTACACTTTCATAGAATATGCCAATTAAATATGCAGTACAGTATTTACTCATCTTATGTTATTCAGTCTGCAGTCTCAGAGTATGCTAATTAAATATGCAGTACAGGGTTTACGCATCGTATCTTATTCAGTCTGCACTTTTACACAGTATGCTAATTAAATATGCAGTACAGCGTTTACATATCGTATCTTATTCAGTCTGCACTTTCATAGAATATGCTAATTAAATATGCAGTACAATGATTGCACATCTTATCTTATTCAGTCTGCACTTTTACAGGGTATGATAATTAAATATGCAGTACAGTGTTTACTCATCTTATGTTATTCAATCTGCACACATTGTTTACGCATCGTATCTTATTCAGTCTGCACTTTTACACAGTATGCTAATTAAATATGCAGTACAGCGTTTACATATCGTATCTTATTCAGTCTGCACTTTCATAGAATATGCTAATTAAATATGCAGTACAATGATTGCACATCTTATCTTATTCAGTCTGCACTTTTACAGAGTATGCTAATTAAATATGTAGTATGGTGTTTACACATCGTATCTTATTCAGTCTGCACTTTCATAGAATATGCTAATTAAATATGCAGTACAGTGTTTACACATCGTATCTTATTCTGTCTGCACTTCCATAGAATATGCTAATTAAATATGCAGTACAGTGTTTACACATCGTATCTTATTCAGTCTGCACTTTCATAGAATATGCTAATTAAATATGCAGTGCAGTATTTACTCATCTTATGTTATTCAATCTGCACTTTTACAGAGTATGCTAATTGAGTATGCAGTACATTGTTTACGCATAGTATCTTATTAAGTCTGCACTTTTACAGAGTATACTAATTAAATATGCTTGTTTTTCAGCCCCATGGCAAGAGGAAGAAGCACGTACTGGATCGGAAAAAAACTCTGACTGGGATTGGAAAAAGCACTGACTGGATTGGAAAAATTATTGAATGAGATCAGTAAAATTACTAACTGGGATCCAGATCATCTAGAGCTGATGAGTGATCTGGGTGGTAGCAGAGATGACAAGGATAGGTGGGAGTGAATACCTTAATTCAGCTTACCTATTCCTGGAAGGAGGAGGAGGTTATTTATTTTATTGCAGTACCAGCAACTACTGGCTAGAGAGTAAGGCAGGCAGAATATGAGAAGGAGATGTGTGCTTGAATTTGCCAAGCTGTGTCTATGCTGTGGCCTTCATAGTGTGTGTGCAGAAATATACATGCTGCAGGAGTAAGACATGGCAGATCCTCACATCCAGGAGTATGCATCTCAGAGACCAGGAGCAAGTTTAGGACTCAAAAATCCCATATTGATTGCCTGAATGATGATCAGGGTGTTTTCAGCTCTCTGCTAGATGACAATCAGGGTGTTTTTACCTATCATCTAGCTGAGAGCTGATGAACGACAATTGTGGCAGATTCTAGACTGGTGTTAGGCATGGAGGCTTGATAAGTTTTATTCAATTAACTTACTTAAAGTTTTTCTTTATTTATTAAATATAATGAATAAGGTAGTTAAAGTAAACATTTTGGGCAAACTAGATTCTGTGGATTAATATAGGACTGTAGTAGCAAAATTTCAATAGGCTGCAAAACAATTTAATATATGTAAGGTGCTTTAGCATTAGATTTACTCTCAGTATTTCAACTAGCCAGTTTGATTACTTTGTTTGTGTCTTTCGGCTTTTTCCCGGTTAGGGGTCGCCACAGCAGAACTCCGGTCTGCTAATGATTGGCAGTAGAGTTTTACATGCTGGCCTGCCAGGCCTAACGCACAACCTTATTAAGAACTCATTGTTGGCAGCCTCTAGTTGTCACCCCAAACATGTTATCAGAAATATTCCAGAGTTACAGTACTTAAGATTGAAAAGAATTTACAGTAAGAATATTTGCTATGAAAAGAATGTGGTTTACATAAAAAAACAGATTTATTCCAATGCATTATGGAAAAAAACTGATGTTATGGGTGCACACAGTCTTGTTTCCAAGAAAAGTATGAATGACTTTTTTAAAATATCACTAGCTCATTGTTTGTGATAACCAATGGGACCAATTCCCTTGACATCAGAGAAAGTATGAATAAATATTGATGGCTATTTAAAAATGACAATTGGGTATATTTTATCTGATGGGTGAACATTTGGTTTCAGCAGAGGCAGATCAATAGGAGGACACTTGGCTTGACACAAAAGGTTAAGGAGTCAGCCCAACCAATGTGCCCATTGTAAATTGAGCATATAGCAATAGAAAAAAGTAAGGTTGCCTGGACTTTCTTCTATTAATATATGCCAAGGTTTGGTAGTTTTCTTGAGCTAAGAGTTCGAGAGGTAGGTATGGAGGGCAAAGAAAATACAAGGAAAATCAGGTAGATTATACAAAACTACAGAAACGTACCCAATTTTCCTTGTATTTTTGCCCTCTCTCATACCTCTAAACTGTCTGAATTTCACAGTTTCTTTTTTTAAAAAAAGAAGCAATGAAGATCTTCCCATCTCTGTTGCTTGCTTTCCAAAGCACTGATGTACTGCATAAGCATGGGAACGTAAGTACAACACGTATGTGCAGAACATCAACAAAGATGCAGGATATGGAAACAGTGAAGAAGAATACCATAGCGACGTTATACAAAAACATTATTTAAGAAAAGTAAGTAATTGTTTTCTTAAATAATGTCTTTGTATAATTGCAATAACTAACTCCTGGGTGTGATGCACTGAAGATTTACCTACGGTTGCTTTTGTTTAATCACTCTGGCTTCATCCTCATGATTAAACCACACCAACCATATAACAAAGCCATTCATTAGTTATTGCTATATTATACAAACTGAGTAAGCAGAAATGTAAATACTTGTAAGATTGACATGATATAGGAATAACAGTAAACAAGCTTAAGACTCTGTCCTGCTCTGTCAAGTAACAGTTTGTAATATGTGCTTTATACAGGACATGCCATTCTGTAGAAGGCCCTAGGAAGTTAGAACTTTTGCATCAAGAACTCTACAAATCACTTTAGAGTAACTAGAAATCAATTTACATTTTTATATTATCTTTAAAATATTGGCAGTCAGTTTTTCAAATCACTACTGAAAAACCTCAAAACAGTTTAAACCTCAGATAACCTGTTAAGTTTTATGAAAAGTTCTTTGCTGTCCTGTGGAAATGAAAAGGTGAGCTGATGATTTTGTTTGTGAACTGCACTGCTAATTATGAAGCTATGAAACTTTGAAGCTGTACATCCTTTGACAAAGCCTACTTGTGTGACACTAAGCAGCTTCCTCTTAATCTCCTTGAAATAGTCAGGGTAAGACTTTTGTAGGAATTTGAGCCCCCATTAATGAGGGGTACAGGAAGTATGAAGAAAACAAAGTTTTTTCCCCAGTTTAGGGGTGAACGTAATTATGGTGTCCAATAGTGTGGAATGCCAGGATGACAGAGAAGCACTTAGCATGAATTAATTAAATATGGGACCGGATGTTCCGTGTGCTATTAATATAATTATGCCTTAATATCATATGACCTATATGCATTTTTAGCTTTCAAGTGTTTAATAACACAAGTTACTCCTTCAGCTGAGATAGAAGAACTCAAAAAATCAGCAATAGAAACAATTTTTAACATCATTATTTTGCACATTGAGATTGTAAGGAGAGTAAAACTGTGTTATTCTATAAATTTACATATAGTCATACTAGCACGAGTGAGTAGATTATATGGTATATGATAATTCTTAACCTAATAGTCTAAAAGTATATCTTGGATTTTAATAGCTAATTCATCAAACCCTCTGTTTTTAGCTTTATACTAAAGGAACTTAAATTTGGAAAATGTAGTTTGAAGTTATTCATACTTCCGTATATGAAATCAAGTTTCTGTTAACAGAGGAAGGAAATGTATTGGTCAGTTTGGTCTGTAACTCATGTATTTCTTCTAGTACAAATTGTGTCTTTCCATTTGTAGTTTTAGTCATATCAGCAGCTTATCTTTGATATTCTCAATATATCCTGACTTTAAATGCTAAACTGTGATATTTTAAGATTGGCTTAATGAGTGTCTGTATTTTGAATAGATGATTAATCTTGTTAATTAAAGGTTACTGTGTTGGATGGAATTTGCCTGTTGTTTTATTAGAATGTTGATAGTGTATCAAAAGCTAGAGATCTTGTAGTCAAGTTCTCTTGCTGCAAAATGAGGTGAGAAACTCTCCAATATGTATACCTACCAATGGGTATGAGATACATTTCAAGCAGAAATGAGCAGTGATCTACCAGTCTAATCAGGTCAGTTTTAGCAGTGAGTACACTTGGCCAATAAGACTCTAATAATAGATATAATCAAGACTAGACTGCTCTGAGCATTGTGCTGATTAAGTATGTTGCTTACTTTTACCTTGGAAACTTCTCCATGGATCCTTATTATTAAAAATACTCCACAGCTTATAAATATCTTCAGCATCATTATAATATTTTGCCATCATAACATCAGTTTATCCTGCTCTGGATTAAAATCTACATTCCAGTCTCTTGCAAGCATTATGGAGCTACATTTGAATTTAGAGAATTATATTTCAAGTTTAATAATAAAAATACAGCATTTGATTTAGAGCAGAATAAGAACTTATCATTATCATAACATTTAAGTAGTTCTTTTGACTGACAATACATTTATAGCATATATTATTCCTAGTTGTGTCATCTGTTAGTAAGCAAAGATGAACCACAACTAGCTTGACTCCAGTTTAAACAGTTTCTCTTTTTTTAAATATATTTTTATTGCATTTTCTTCTTTTTTAATACAAGAAAAGAATGACACAGAAAAATATAAGGACAATGTACTTGGAATATCAAGTTGCAGTAATCCTAATAAGATATACATAACATGAACCATCAGTGTTAAACTAACAATATGCAGAATTAACTAACAATCAAACTGTTCATATTGAGCTGTAAAACAGAAAACTACACAGAGGTAATATACATCATATTGAAATCTGACATTAAAACACTTGCATCAAGACATTCTAGCCTACCTTACATTATATCTTGTATTAACTATGTACACTATATACATTAATGTCACCTTAAATGTTCATCTTATATATATTACCATGGCTTGCCCACTGTTGTTGTGGGTAAACATTTTACAATACTAATTATATTTAGTTTCCCTTATTTATATAAAGTAATACTGATGGTGTAGCCCTTGTTCATAAATCAGTTTTGTCCTAAGATTTTTATAAGCATTTTCCAGTGTTTCTGATAGTAGGATAATTTTTGTTGGATTCTTGTAATTAGTTTGCTGGTTAATAAGTACTTTATAGCCATTCCTTTAAATTCTTCCCATATAATTTTGCCTCTATCTAACCAATTTTGAGCTATGTATGATTTCATCATTGCACACATTGTGACTATGATGTGTTTATTTTCATAGGAAAAATTGGTGGGGAATACATGTAAAATTGCCATGTCCCATGACAGGGTAGATTTAGTGTATCCTTTTTTATAACTTGATTCTTAACGAACACCATAGTTTGTAAATATTTTTGCAGCTCCAAAAAATATGAAAGGTGTCGGCAATGCTGTTTTGGCATATGATACAATAAGGAGAGCGTGAAGGATTAATTTTACTTAGAAAGTGTGGTGTGTGATAAGCATTGTTATTAATCATAATTTGGGTATAAATTAGTTTTTTGAGGGGGGTTAATTTCAAAGTAATTTAAATTGCAGCAGATTTTTGTTCAGCAGTAATCTTATTTTTCTCTACCCAAAATTTTGAATATAGACGTGGATCTTGATATCTAACTTTTGTTATTAATCTATAAGTATTTGATAACATTTTATATCTCAAAAGTAACAGGTTAATAATTTATTGATATAGCTGCATGACTTATCTATTTTAACATTTATAGTAATTGTGTTAATCAGGTATATAATTGGTTGATTATGTTGTTATAACTTTTATTTACTTCAAATCTTTGCCTAATATTTTCATTTGAAAAGCTTTTGATCTGGTAGAAGTCCCATACAGTGATGTTTTTAATTTTTGGATAATGATTCATGTTTATAGTATTATTTAATTTAATATTAGGATTAAGGTGTATTGGTTGTCCTAGTACCACAGTATCCTTCAGATTTAGGGAGGATACCAGCTTTTGAAATATTAATGTGTTTCTTATGATTATGGGGTGGGCCTTAAACTGCTTTAAAGTCTTAGAATTTAGAAAATGTACTGCTTTAGGATTTAAATTGCATGAGATTAGATGATTGTAATATATTTTAATCCATGGTGCTATTTGTATAATTCGACTAGTGTTTATAATGTTATAGTATGTTTGGAACTCAGGTAGACCTAGACCCCCCTTTTGTTTGGGTAACGTTAATCTAGTGTATTTTATTCTTGTATTTTTGGATGCCAAATACATTTTCCTAGTAGTGTTTCAAGTTTGGAAAATATTTTTTTGGAATATTTTGATTAATAGCACTAAAATGAAACAATAATATTGGAAGAATATTAATTTTAACTATAGATGCCTTAGACAGTGGAGATAGATTGAGATTTAACCATCTGTTAGTGTCTTTGGTGATGTTAGTCCAGGTTTTGAGCAAATTGATTTTAGTCATATCAGATTGGGGGTGAGTGAACATGATACCCAGATATTTGAGATTATAATTTACTTTAATTTCAGTTTCAGGGAAATAGAACTCCTTATGTCCTAGAGTATTCAGAGGGAATATGACTTTTGAGAATTTTTCAATTGAGTTTAATATCTTATTCAAATCTGTATTAGGGAATTCAAAATAGATATTTTCCATTTAAAGAGTTTCTCATTATCCTTGATAATATGGGTTTCTTGGATAAAACATATAGTGACTGTTATATCTTTAAGTATATGTCTAAGGTGATAGGCCAAGGGTCATAGAATCATAAGATCATAGAATACACAAGGCAAGTCTGAGCAAAGGCCATGTGCACCTTGCCAACACCCAAGCTCTGGCTCTAATTCATTTTGAAAGGAGGGTAATGTTAGTAAGTCTATTGACAAATTTAAAGGCACTCATCTAGCTGTCCAGGATCTTTTTGATGGATGACCTGGAATCACAGTGCTTGACATACAAGCGGAGTCTGTTCTAGAGCAAGGGAAGGTGATGGTTGATGAATATCTCTCTGCATATAATTATAGTTATTCCTTGATGAATGTTTAGATTTCTTGTTCTGATATCGGCTGCACAATTTGATTTGTCCAGGAAAAGCAAGCTAAGAAGAAATGATTCCCTAAGGGCAAGGTAAGCTAGGCACAAGTCTCCCTCAGGAGCCTGTACCTCACTGAATTTAAGGACAATGCTTCCAGTCTCTCATAGTAGCTAAGGTTTTTGAGCCCAGGTATTTTTTTTGTTAGGAATCTCTGCATGTTTTTTTAATTAATTAATTTATTTATTTTACTTTATTTCATGTATTTATTTGGTGTGCTTGGCCAGATGCATGCTGAAAGGGATCCCTATCACAACACTGACACGCCACAAACCCGACACTCAAAACAACAACACCAAAACACCGAAAACGCACAAAACCGACAACTCACAAAACCGAACACCATAACACCGACACCCAAAACACCGACACACAAAACGTAAACTACACATAACACACAACTATACATGCACTAACCCTAACCCAAACCCTAACCCTAAGGTCCGATACTACCGCACACTTACCCTACCCGCACCCTAACCCTAACTCACTTAACCCGCCACTAAACCTACATTCCATCACTATCGCACACTTACCCTACCCGCACCCTAACTCTAACTCACTTAACCCGCCACTACACCTAAAGCCCGTCACTACCCACGTTTCCCGCACCCAAACCCTAAATCCCCCACTATCTCACACTTACCTGTCCACTCCTTAACGCTAAATCCCTCACTAGCACACACTTACCTGTCTGCTCCTAACAGCTAAATCCCTCACTAGCACACACTTACCTGTCCGCTCCCTAACACTAAATCCCTCACTAGCACGCATTTACCTGTCCGCTCCCTAATGCTAAATACCTCACTATCGCACACTTACCGACTCGTGCTCACACATTGCCCATGTCGGTGTTGCTGTCGGGATTTCACATTGTCGATCATCTGTCATCGGGTCTTCTCGAGTCGGTCTTCTTAGCATCGGTGTTTTGGTGTGTCAATGAAGTCAAGGGGACCCGCTGAAAGGCATAATATATTTTATAATAGGTGAAACTAGTGTGAAATGTAGGGTAACAATGACTTCCTTGGTTTTAGAAGAGATGTCTTTGGCAATCAGTTGTGAAATGCAGAACAGAACAATCTTGTAACTAAGGTTGCCAAATTATGGTCAAAAGAAAGTTAGCTAGCAGCTCAAATGCCCTAATCTCTAATCACTGATTCATATAGTAATGTCTGATGTTTTCAATGTAGTAGGATTCTGAGTGTTTCTGTTTCCAGAAGTAGAGGCTGCCACATTTCTTGACATTTAATTTCAGTCATTTTAATAAGTGCCAGAATTGACTTGAATTAATTTTTTGAGAGTACATGTACCAGAAGTCGATTTGACAACCACAACCAGCTTGCAGTCATCGGCAAACTCAGAGATCAATACAAATTGCAACCAAAAACCACACTAAAAACAAGTTATCCAAACAGACTAAAGCTTCTTGCTTTCCTCTGTCTCTCACTGCCCTATAAATTCATCATTTGCTTGCTTCAGGCTAAGAAAGATCCTGCCTTAAGACTCTACTTCAGAAATACTGGTTATACTTAAACCACTACAAAGCCTCACTGCAACATAAACAAGCCACTTTATGGACAGGTTCTTGACACAAACCTTCAACTTCTGTAAAGCTCTCTCATTATCAAACAGTGTAGTTCAGCAAGACAATGGCTGGATAGCCATAAATGTAATCCTTGGTAAGTAGCATAGCCTTCATCAAACCAGATGGAAATCCACATACTAACCTTTCCCAGCTGGATGGCTAAGATCTAATATGGTTACTAAATCTAGTTGCCGAAGATGTTTTAAGAATTCCATTTGCAAAATTATATTCAGTATGTACAAACAGCTTTCTCAAACAACTCAGATATTTGCCTTGCTGTAATTATAACTGTAAAAAAAAGTTTTAAGTTTATTCTGTACCTCAATGATTCTCACTGTTACAGTAATCTGCCATATTGTATGAGTACTACATCCATAATTTGCTGTCTCTCTCTCTCTCATGTATTATATTGTTTTGTGTTATTTGGAACTTTTCTCCCGCTCCTGAAAATGGACCTGTGCAGTCGGACTTTTAACAAATGTAAATAAATAAAATAAATAAATAAACTTCCTCCATCTAAAGCCATTTGACAGACATTTTAATTTGTGCAGAAGTTACTCACAGACTGACAGTTTACTGAGCTGTAATGCTGACCTTCTTTGAAAACAAATTCCCGACTTTGTCAATAGCTCAGTGTAGAGGATTATTTATTTATTATATATTTATTTATTTTGGAAAACATCTTTAAAACTGTTAAATTGATTACACACCCAGAAACAAGAAAAGTTATTGTGATTATGTAAACCACAGACTGCTGCAAGAAATCAAAGTCACATTAAAAACACCTCTAATGCTTTTTGGTCCAAAAACAGGAAAAGAATTTCCCCAAAAAACTGGGATACACCAAAAACCACAAACGACACTCACAAAACCGAACCCTACCTGACACCCAAAACACACACACAGTAAACTACACATAACACACAACTATACATGCACTAACCCTAACCCAAACCCTAACCCTAAGGTCCGAACCCACTACCCTACCGCACCCTAACCCTAACTCACTTAACCCGCCACTAAACTACATTCCATCACTATGCACACTTACCCTACCGCACCTAACTCTAACTCACTTAACCCGCCACTACACCTAAAGTCCGTCACTACCACACACTCACCTTTCCCGCACCCTAACCCTAAATCACACACTATCTCACACTTACCTGTCCGCTCCCTAATGCTAAATCCCTCACTATCGCACACTTACCTGTCTGCTCCCTAACGCTAAATCCCTCACTAGCACACACTTACCTGTCCGCTCCCTAACACTAAATCCCTCACTAGCACGCATTTACCTGTCCGCTCCCTAATGCTAAATACCTCACTATCGCACACTTACCGACTCGTGCTCACACATTGCCCATGTCGGTGTTTCGGCTGTCGGGATTTCACATTGTCGATCATCTGTCTCGTCGGTCTTCTCGAGTCGGTCTTCTTAGCATCGGTGTTTTGGTGTGTCAATGAAGTCAAGGGGACCCGCTGAAAGGCATAATATATTTTATAATAGGTGAAACTAGTGTGAAATGTAGGGTAACAATGACTTCCTTGGTTTTAGAAGAGATGTCTTTGGCAATCAGTTGTGAAATGCAGAACAGAACAATCTTGTAACTAAGGTTGCCAAATTATGGTCAAAAGAAAGTTAGCTAGCAGCTCAAATGCCCTAATCTCTAATCACTGATTCATATAGTAATGCGATGTTTTCAATGTAGTAGGATTCTGAGTGTTTCTGTTTCCAGAAGTAGAGGCTGCCACATTTCTTGACATTTAATTTCAGTCATTTTAATAAGTGCCAAGAATTGACTTGAATTAATTTTTTGAGAGTACATGTACCAGAAGTCGATTTGACAACCACAACCAGCTTGCAGTCATCGGCAAACTCAGAGATCAATACTATCAGTTTGGAGATCCATAAACAGAAGATATCTAGGACAGGGCCAAGTACTGGTCCCTGTGGGTCACCTTCTGTCTGTCTGAGGAGGTGTCACCCACTGAAATATTGTGTGTTATATCTTTAAACCAGTTGGCTAGCCTTCTTACCAAATAGGAATTTATGTTTAAAGCCATCATGTAGTACAGTATCAAATGTCTTGACCTGACTAAAGTAAGTAGCAGTGTAACCCTTGCCAACCATATGAGTGACCTTCTCAAAGAAACTGATAAGATTCAGCAGGCAGGACCTGCCCTTTAAAAACCTAAATCAAAGTGTGACAGGTTTAGTCAGGTGATTAATGTCATGATTTCTGAGGAGAGTGATATGGCTTTACAGAAAATACTTGTAAGGCTAATGGGTCTATAGATCCCAGGGTCAGTGATTTGTCCTCCCTTATTGAGGGTCATTACTACAGCAATGTATTAAGATTCAGGGGCATAACCTGCAGGCAGACTTATGTTAAATAGTTTGTGGAGAGTATCAGTGAGTGGATGTTTTGCAATGTTTGTTAGTCAATCTAGTATGTTGTTTGGGCCCATGGAGGAAGTGCTCTTGGGCTTTGACAGTGCTTTTAGAACATGTTCATTTGTGATATTGGGGTGACTGACAGTTTGAGAGTGAATGGTACTTTTGGGGGAGAAATTTGCTATGAACTTGCTAGCCATATGTTTGCAATACCGTTTGGGTTTGAGTGGGTGGCTCCATTGTGGAAATGTTTGTAGTAGTATTGAGTTATTTCGTAGTTTTCTGATGTCACTGGCAAAGGAGTTGTAGTTATCCTTTGCTTTGTTTGCTAATTTTAACTTATGTGATTCTTTTCTGGTCTTTATAGTTGCCTTCAGTTTCTTAGTGAACATTTTAATACAGTTTTGATACTGAAGAGTTTTGGCCTTATAAACTAATTTAAGGAGTTTTGTCCTTCTGTTATACAGTTTGTTTATATTGGCAGACCGCAAGGATCGTTTATTTTAAAATATGCCACTATGTTCAGTTTCGAAAAGGACTGCCAGATCATGGACATATCTGGATGCTATTGTTCAAGAGCTGATATATCAAACCAGCTTAGATCACTGCTGCACTGTTTTTCACAACCTGTACAGATTGCACACATTTCAATGCAGTTTGTTTAGGCCCTGCGCACACTTACTTCTAGACCTGATGAATAAAAGTCATATATAAAAGTAATACTGACTATAGGGAAAATTTGAGTTGAGAGCACCACCTAAAGAGGCAGTGTGCTCAGCACAGCTGAACACAATATAAAGGAAATAAGAAAACAAGAGAACCAGTAAAAACAGTTATAAGTTCAAGCAAGTAGTGCTCAGTTACCTACCAGCAGCAACAGTTATTAATCTGCTCCCATTAGAATTAACACTAATGTCTCCAAGATGGCCTCAACACTAGGCCCAACAAGTCTAAAACCAAAGAAAACTTGAACTGGGAAAAATAAGTGATACTCAGATAAAAAGTTTAAAATCAGCAAAACAGCACTGAAACCAGAGAAGGCCAGAACAATCTGAAATCAAACAAAAGTTGAACATTGAAAAATCAGTGATTCTCAAATAAAAACAGTTTAAAATCCACAGAACAACAAAATGACTTTTAAGTGTAGTAGTAATATGCAATTAACAAACTTATTGAGTCTTTGTGATGTCCTTAAACTCTTAAGCTTCTCAGTATTGGACACAGCCACAGCACTCTGCAGTCCTAATTGAAAGATAGCAGGGAGAATGGCCAAGCAAGGTACATAGCAAACAAGAAAAACAAAACCAATGTAAACAGCTATAAACTCAAGCCAATAGTGATCAGCTACCTAAAAACAAAATAAATAAATTTACTTCCACTAGAACAATCACTATTTTTTCCAAGATGGCCTCCATACCAGGCCAGATCATGTTGACACCAAACAAAAGATGAACAGTGAAACATAAGTGAGACTCAGATTAAAATCTGTTGAAAATCAGCAAAAGAGCACCAAAAAGAGACTGAAACCACTCTAGTCTAGAACACCCAAATAACCAAATTAACAAGGAAACAATAATGCAGAGATATATTTTTCATTCCATCAATTTTATGACTTAGAGCAAATAAAAGTGGGGCACAGGCCCCAAAATAGTTATGCATCACAGACACCATTGAAACAACTGTAGCTGCAAACATTATACATCACTTATAATCTTTCTATCCCATTATTGTCAGTTAAACATTATATGGCTCATTCAGTCCTGCCTTCTTTTGCATCAAAGAAAACCATGCTTTGAAATGACAAATGCATTAAAAATAATAATTAAAACACATTGCATCAACATCCTGCAACTTCCTACCTGCAAGCAACCACAGAGCTTTCACTGAAACTAGGGCTGCTTGTTTCCCCAGAATGACAGCTCTCCCTAATTAAGTCTAATGGTATACAATCTACCAGTATCTGGATTACCTGAAATAAATTATATTATGGCCTGTAAATTGAAAGTACACTTTGTTTAATTAAATTAAACTCACTTACTATATTTTTTCAGTAACATCCCAATATCCATTTCCAGGTCACTTTACAAGACATTGGCAGTGGTAGACTTGGCATCCTTCAGAACCCCACAGGCCCACGCTAATACATTGTCCATTAAATGTAAATATCCATCCACTGTAAATGGCAAGAAGCTATGTCTTAAAAAATCTACTTCTGGCATGCGCACCAAAGTATTAGGTTTTGAAACAAAGAAACATATTCTCCACAGTCCGTAAGTCTCTGTCTTTAATAATCATCTACTGTTGTAGCACTCCCAACACATAAGCACACACATACACACTAAAATCCCCAACATTTAAAAAATGACATTGTGCCCACTTGATTTGCCAGTATTGATGATCCGCCAAAGCTATGCTTACTGTTGTCCAATCTACCACTGCTTAGAACCCACCAATGAAAAAACAGTACTAAGTGCTTTTTTGTTTGTCTGAAAAAACAATACAACTTTATATGCAACAGTCCCACATAGTCAGTCCACTACTAACCCATTAACCTTAGGCTGCTGTCGCATTCTTACTCCCTGGATGCATTACCTTGGATTACTACTTTTATTTCCTAAGCAAAAGACACAAATTGGAAGATGAGGCAAAAATCCAGACATTCTTTGAAAATCCATACAGTTAAGAGGTATGAGTTCATGTCCAATACAACAGTCTCCCTGTCAGGAAAGCCACAATTTAATGAAAGTGTACTCTTAATGTATGATATATTTGAGAGCTAACTTGTTTGTGTTCAGTAGGTAGACTGATCATTGTTAGCCTCTTTGTGTATGCGTCTCTCTCTGTCATGCACACATATACACACATACACACACACACTCTTCTTCTACTTTCACGCACACAATTCTGCTTTCATGTATGCACTCACTCACATCGTACTTACCTATTAACACAGGTAATTGCTGTCCCTTTCAAAGGTAACAGCGGCAAATCCGTACATGAGTCCCTCTTCAGCGAGAACACACACACTGATTGTTTGGCGCAAAATAATGGAGTGAACACACTGACCTTTTTTGGCTCAAAAACAAAACTAGAAGGGTGCTTTGGCGCATGCGCACACCGACATTAGCGTTACAGGTCACGGGAGCGAAAAACACAAAACAAAAAAAGTGTTTTGGAGCATGCGTACATCCATGTTGCATTTAGAGGTTGAGGGCCGCATGGAAGAGCTCTGAGGGCCGCATGCGGCCCACGGGCCGCAGGTTGGACACATCTATCCTAGAGTATTCAGAGGGAATATGACTTTTGAGAATTTTTCAATTGAGTTTAATATCTTATTCAAATCTGTATTAGGGAATTCAAAATAGATATTTTCCATTTAAAGAGTTTCTCATTATCCTTGATAATATGGGTTTCTTGGATAAAACATATAGTGACTGTTATATCTTTAGGTATATGTCTAAAGTGATAGGCCAAGGGTCATAGAATCATAAGATCATAGGATACACAAGGCAAGTCTGAGCAAAGGCCATGTGCACCTTGCCAACACCCAAGCTCTGGCTCTAATTCATTTTGAAAGGAGGGCAATGTTAGTAAGTCCACTGAAAAATTTAAAGGCACTCATCTAGCTGTCCAGGATCTTTTTGATGGATGACCTGAAATCACAGTGCTTGACATACAAGCGGAGTCTGTTCTAGAGCAAGGGAATGTGATGGTTGATGAATATCTCTCTGCATATAATTATAGTTATTCCTTGATGAATGTTTAGATTTCTTGTTCTGATATCGGCTGCACAATTTGATTTGTCCAGGAAAAGCAAGCTAAGAAGAAATGATTCCCTAAGGGCAAGGTAAGCTAGGCACAAGTCTCCCTCAGGAGCCTGTACCTCACTGAATTTAAGGACAATGCTTCCAGTCTCTCATAGTAGCTAAGGTTTTTGAGCCCAGATATTTTTTTTTGTTAGGAATCTCTGCATGTTTTTTTAATTAATTAATTTATTTATTTTACTTTATTTCATGTATTTATTTGGTGTGCTTGGCCAGATACATGCTGAAAGGGATCCCTATCACAACACTGACACGCCACAAACCCGACACTCAAAACAATGACACCAAAACACCGAAAACGCACAAAACCGACAACTCACAAAACCGAACACCATAACACTGACACCCAAAACACCGACACACAGAACGTAAACTACACATAACACACAACTATACATGCACTAACCCTAACCCAAACCCTAACCCTAAGGTCCGACACTACCGCACACTTACCCTACCCGCACCCTAACCCTAACTCACTTAACCCGCCACTAAACGTACATTCCATCACTATCGCACACTTACCCTACCCGCACCCTAACCCTAACTCACTTAACCTGCCACTACACCTAAAGTCCGTCACTACCACACCCTCACCTTTCCCGCACCCTAACCCTAAATCCCACACTATCTCACACTTACCTGTCCGCTCCCTAATGCTAAATCCCTCACTATCGCACACTTACCTGTCTGCTCCCTAACGCTAAATCCCTCACTAGCACACACTTACCTGTCCGCTCCCTAACACTAAATCCCTCACTAGCACGCATTTACCTGTCCGCTCCCTAATGCTAAATACCTCACTATCTCACACTTACCGACTCGTGCTCACACATTGCCCATGTCGGTGTTTCGGCTGTCGGGATTTCACATTGTCAATCATCTGTCTCGTCGGTCTTCTTGAGTCGGTCTTCTTAGCGTCGGTGTTGCGGCGTGTCAATGAAGTCAAGGGGACCCGCTGAAAGGCATAATATATTTTATAATAGGTGAAACTAGTGTGAAATGTAGGGTAACAATGACTTCCTTGGTTTTAAAAGAGATGTCTTTGGCAATCAGTTGTGAAATGCAGAACAGAACAATCTTGTAACTAAGGTTGCCAAATTATGGTCAAAAGAAAGTTAGCTATCAGCTCAAATGCCCTAATCTCTAATCACTGATTCATATAGTAATGCGATGTTTTCAATGTAGTAGGATTCTGAGTGTTTCTGTTTCCAGAAGTAGAGGCTGCCACATTTCTTGATATTTAATTTCAGTCATTTTAATAAGTGCCAAGAATTGACTTGAATTAATTTTTTGAGAGTACATGTACCAGAAGTGGATTTGACAACCACAACCAGCTTGCAGTCATCGGCAAACTCAGAGATCAATACTATCAGTTTGGAGATCCATAAACAGAAGATATCTAGGACAGGGCCAAGTACTGGTCCCTGTGGGTCACCTTCTGTCTGTCTGAGGAGGTGTCACCCACTGAAATATTGTGCGTTATATCTTTAAACCAGTTGGCTAGCCTTCTTACCAAATAGGAATTTATGTTTAAAGCCATCATGTAGTACAGTATCAAATGTCTTGACCTGTAGCAGTGTAACCCTTGCCAACCACATGAGTGACCTTCTCAAAGAAACTGATAAGATTCAGCAGGCAGGACCTGCCCTTTAAAAACCTAAATCAAAGTGTGACAGGTTTAGTCAGGTGATTAATGTCATGATTTCTGAGGAGAGTGATATGGCTTTACAGAAAATACTTGTAAGGCTAATGGGTCTATAGATCCCAGGGTCAGTGATTTGTCCTCCCTTATTGAGGGTCATTACTACAGCAATGTATTAAGATTCAGGGGCATAACCTGCAGGCAGACTTATGTTAAATAGTTTGTGGAGAGTATCAGTGAGTGGATGTTTAGCAATGTTTGTTAGTCAATCTAGTATGTTGTTTGGGCCCATGGAGGAAGTGCTCTTGGGCTTTGACAGTACTTTTAGAACATGTTCATTTGTGATATTGGGGTGACTGACAGTTTGAGAGTGAATGGTACTTTTGGGGGAGAAATTTGCTATGAACTTGCTAGCCATATGTTTGCAATACCATTTGGGTTTGAGTGGGTGGCTCCATTGTGGAAATGTTTGTAGTAGTATTGAGTTATTTCGTAGTTTTCTGATGTCACTGGCAAAGGAGTTGTAGTTATCCTTTGCTTTGTTTGCTAATTTTAACTTATGTGATTCTTTTCTGGTCTTTATAGTTGCCTTCAGTTTCTTAGTGAACATTTTAATACAGTTTTGATACTGAAGAGTTTTGGCCTTATAAACTAATTTAAGGAGTTTTGTCCTTCTGTTATACAGTTTGTTTATATTGGCAGACCGCAAGGATCGTTTATTTTAAAATATGCCACTATGTTCAGTTTTGAAAAGGACTGCCAGATCATGGACATATCTGGATGCTATTGTTCAAGAGCTGATATATCAAACCAGCTTAGATCACTGCTGCACTGTTTTTCACAACCTGTACAGATTGCACACATTTCAATGCAGTTTGTTTAGGCCCTGCGCACACTTACTTCTAGACCTGATGAATAAAAGTCATATATAAAAGTAATACTGACTATAGGGAAAATTTGAGTTGAGAGCACCACCTAAAGAGGCAGTGTGCTCAACACAGCTGAACACAATATAAAGGAAATAAGAAAACAAGAGAACCAGTAAAAACAGTTATAAGTTCAAGCAAGTAGTGCTCAGTTACCTACCAGCAGCAACAGTTATTAATCTGCTCCCATTAGAATTAACACTAATGTCTCCAAGATGGCCTCAACACTAGGCCCAACAAGTCTAAAACCAAAGAAAACTTGAACTGGGAAAAATAAGTGATACTCAGATAAAAAGTTTAAAATCAGCAAAACAGCACTGAAATCAGAGAAGGCCAGAACAATCTGAAATCAAACAAAAGTTGAACATTGAAAAATCAGTGATTCTCAAATAAAAACAGTTTAAAATCCACAGAACAACAAAATGACTTTTAAGTGTAGTAGTAATATGCAATTAACAAACTTATTGAGTCTTTGTGATGTCCTTAAACTCTTAAGCTTCTCAGTATTGGACACAGCCACAGCACTCTGCAGTCCTAATTGAAAGATAGCAGGGAGAATGGCCAAGCAAGGTACATAGCAAACAAGAAAAACAAAACCAATGTAAACAGCTATAAACTCAAGCCAATAGTGATCAGCTACCTAAAAACAAAATAAATACATTTACTTCCACTAGAACAATCACTATTTTTTCCAAGATGGCCTCCATACCAGGCCAGATCATGTTGACACCAAACAAAAGATGAACAGTGAAACATAAGTGAAACTCAGATTAAAATCTGTTGAAAATCAGCAAAAGAGCACCAAAAAGACACTGAAACCACTCTAGTCTAGAACACCCAAATAACCAAATTAACAAGGAAACAATAATGCAGAGATATATTTTTCATTCCATCAATTTTATGACTGATGGTATTAATTATGAATTCTGCATGAACCTTAAAGGACTGTATTTGCAAGCAACATTATCAGATAAGGAAATCAAAACACAGATGTATTATAATTTAGAAGATAAAACAACTGTACAGAAGACTCAGGCACAGATAAATGGATTGACGCCTGCTCCGGTACACCCCTCCACGTTCCCTGCGCAGCTCCGATAAACACTTACTACAAGTCTATAGACCCAATAAGAACATGGTAAATTACTCTATAAACACTCCATTTCCCTTATTTGGAGCAATCTTCCACTCCAAATCAGAAGCCATACCTCCCTTTCTAACTTCAAACATGACCTGATTCTGTATCTCCATAAAAACCCTATATGTACCTGCAACCACCCTACTTAATCCCTTCCTATACCCACTTTACCACTACATCTGATCTATAAGACCTTTCCTATTTCTATAACTCACTATATCTATATGCTTTCCTTTCTACACCCTCCCTCTAGATCACTTCATCCCTCCTCTACTACTTTCTTCTTCTGCACCATCTCTTCCTCTGATCGGAGGCCCCTTGTACATACATGTTTCTCTCTATTTATTTTTTTACTCCTGCACTAGTTTCATCCTCAGATCTGAGGCTCCCTGCACATACACAATTTCTCCTTCTAGCCACTAATCTAATAATGCCATATTATTTTCAAATGATTACCTATAACCTCAATTCCATTACTACATACCTCTTGGATTTATTATCGTTGTTTTTCATTTTACACCCTTATTATTATATTTTTCTGCATAACTATGTTTAATTCCATTGCGTACATTATTTTTTTTCTTATCCATTGTATTCATGACATTGTTTTGCTCTGTATTATTGTAAACTTGTCTCTACTTGTATGTCTGTTTGGGGCTTTTCCCCTCGGGTCTCCACTGAAAAAGGGAAAATTCTTACCCAACTGGACCAACCCGGTCAGCAAATGCAAAATAAAATAAAATAATGTTGCATTTTAGTGAAGACTGCCAGGACAGAAGAAACTGCCAGAGAAAGTAAAGCATCAGAAAATGTACAAGACGAATAACTTAATTAGTGTTTAAGATAATTATTTTTTCATATGTTTAAAAATCGCAGTATTCAGAAATGCAGTGAAAACTGCACCAAGCTCACCAGATATGGAGAAGTTGTAGAAAATCTTCCAGTGGCAATGGCAGTCATTCCTTCCTGTGTCAGCAGTGGCAAGTCAGAGTATGGAAGCAATGTCATTTAAATATTACTAATTTTACTTTAAAAAAAGTATGCAAATAATGAAACAGCTATGTCCCACTGTAAACACAATTACCTGGATTACTGTATTATTCTTCAAGATAAAGGGAAACATATACATTTTAAAGGTATTGCAACCACCAGTTGAGATTAATAAATTGACATTCCTGTAAAATAAACAGAGAGGAATAGCTACACTATCACTAAAACAGAATTGATAATAAAAAGTAGTGATGTACTGAAGTAGATGCAATTACCTCAACTGAGCTAATCTAATACCAAACACCAGTCACAGAAACAGAAGAAATAAAACCTGATGTTGTCTGCCTTAAGCACATCCCACATTAAAGGCACCCCCCACCAGAATCTACCCCCATTCCTTATAGTGGAACTCCAAAGACTGACACAAATTAAACAGATATAAAAAATTGAGACAGTAGGAGGAGTGCTACACTCTATAAACAAATGTGTTTAACTCCTCATGAAGGTAAAGGATAAATTAGCAAGAGAAAATGGGAAAATAATAAGACCTTCAACTTTATGTCATTATTCCTGTGTAACAATAATAAAAAGGAAAAATATGTGCACATTTACATGAACAGCTGACACAACTATAAGCAGTAACAGATTGTTGGGTCTATATTACGATGTCGAATGATAAAAAGAGCAAACACTCTTTTTCAAACACTAAATGTCGAAAGCACTGAATGCCAAACACACGGAACACCGATTTTTTTTCCCAGGGGGGAAAAAAAATTGCTGGGCCATTTACGGGACTTTGCCATTTCCTCCACTGTGATGCAATCTCAGAGTCGGTATATTTAAGTAGTGGGGCCGGTGGGGGGGCACAGCTGTAAGAACAAATAAAGAAAATAATATTTACACTTGACTAGATCAAGCATACATATCTGAGCTTTAGTGGTTACTCAAATATTTTGTTGAAATTTTTCCATTCATTTTAACCAAGAAAAAATAAACTTCTAGGCTACTTTATTTTGTATTTAGTTGTGGGAACAAGGAGTTTGCTGTATATAGGTTTGTACTCTATTCCTTTTATCCTCAGAAAATATGGAAAGTCATTAGTTAAACATATTTTCAGTGAACCCTAGGACACCAACTAAAGTTGTTTAACCTTGAGTAAAATATATTGGTGATACCTGAATCAAAGGTGTTTAGCCATAAGAAGAGGTGAGGCTGCTGGATTTGGATATAGCTGAAGAAAGTGGCAAAATGTTTCTGTTATGTAAAAAGAAACTTTTTGCAAAAGGCCTACAATTTTGGATAACCTTTTTTACATAAAGGTCTGTCCTTCTTTAGCTTCACATAAGCCAAAGACGATAACATTATTTTATTAAATGAAAGCTTAAAGATCCTTGCTTATTTTTCTCAAGTTGTTGATTCTGTTTTGCAGCCCAGCATGTTCCTCTTCACATTTAGTTTCTCAACTACACTCATGCTAAATTGTAGCAATGCTTATGTGTTATATATTTTTATTCTGAAAATTGAAATTAATCCTTTATGATTGCCTATTTCCATATTTGAAGAGCAGCATTACCAAACTAGTCAATTTGTTTATATTTTTGTTTACTGTTATAATTGCAGACTGATAAGGTGAGATTTCCACAATTCCCTTTGTGAATTTCTCATTTTGGTAACATTTTTGGCATACTTGGTAGAGAAGGCCATGGCAAGGCCTAGCACATGTTTTATTTATTTATCCTCATTTTTTGTTCTCTCACCATTTATCAGTCATCAACATCCTCCCAATCAGTTGGCTTGTTTGTTCCTATCACTAGGGAAATAGTCTAGTGAAAGGACCCATCATTCAAGCTGCCATCAGGCGTGACTTGTTCCTTGCTGTGACCCTATCCCATGCACATGCTCAATAGACTGTTTCCTCACTTATGCACTGGGTATTCCCTCACACTTTCTGCCCCTTTTCTGACACATAAATGGTGATTTCACTGGTCTCCATGAGGGAAATCAAACCACCCACTGTGCTCTAGGGTACAACCAGTGGTTAGTGAGTGACACCCATTCACCTCTTTCCTCCCTGCCTAGCTTCTCCAGTGCAGCATGGAGTTATGCTCAAGGCCTGGTACATGTTGACATAAGTAAGGCTTGTCAGTAGTCATCCATCAACTACAGAACTGTAGTTGGATAAGCAAACGATCCCATATGTAAGTGTTATAGCAAATTACTGCTCTTAGTCAATGTAAATCTACACTAATTAGCTGTAAGCACTCTGATGGTGGGAGGTACATCAGACCTTCATGAAAAAGCCACCATTGCTGTAAATGCAACAAAAGTCCTAGTACATAAATTCTTTTTAATTTATCATTGTGTCCTTGTGTTTTTATGCTTGTGTAAATATTGCTATAAATAAGCCAAACTATACCTTTCTTTCATGCATCTTTCAGTGTTGTACCTTTCAGGATGCAGCTGTTTGGGGTATACAAAAGCACAGCTTCAGTTAATTTGTCACAATACTGTGATTACTTATAGAGTTGGTGATTATGTCATCACTATGTTCTCATGAATCCTAAGAGCTCATATTCTCAGGCTTATCAGTACAGTTTCTGGATGTTTATAACAATAAAAGTAGTAAGCAATAACTAACACCAGGTGGCTGAAAATTCCTTTAGTATTGGCTGCCAAAAGGAGATGGGAAAGTGTCAATGTCAACTTTTGCAGTGTAATTACAAGAAGTTTGAGAAAAAAATGTATTGTTTTGAAATGTATCCAAGTTGCCCTTCATCACCTAAAACAACTTTTATTTCTCTAATTTAAACATTGCTGTGTAAGTGACTACATATGTTGAGCTATACCTCCAAAACAGATTTCATAAAAGTTTTGTCAAGATTTTATAGTTTGCTACTCAGTTTAACTTGACTTGCAGTTGCCCCTTATTACTTCACATAATGCTTCTCCCAAGATATAAATGGCAAACAGAAACAAAAGTACTTAGCTAATGTTCATACATCATAAATCAAGAACATTTTTTTCCCCAGTCTATGTTTCATTAACTTACTAAGTCTGGACGGTTACAAATCTGTAGCGTCAGTGGCAATCCAAGTGAAACAAAATGTGCTACTTCCAGGAGACACAGACTACATGGCTTGCAGAGTTTGAGAATGCATCCCATTTCTTGATGAAGCAGACAACATGCTACTTGTGTCTACATCATAATAAAACTATGTGCAACACAGCTGTCAGACTTTTACATTAAAACAGTTTCTTCAATGAGCTAAAAACATCATAATGACAAAAGCGATATATCTTTTACACTAACATATCCCAAAACTGGACATGACCACAGAGGTGCAATTACTAGCATCCTGCAATATGTTTCAAAGCTACTGAAGCTCATGGAAGCTACAGAAGCTCATTTATTCAGAGCTTCTCTGTGTCTGGCTTGGACACTTGTGACCATAAGACTTGGATTGCTTCTAAAACCATCTGGACCCACAAAGTTAATAAGTATTTTTTCCACTTGCTATAACTATTTAAGTGCTATTTAACACATCTGTACTGCATTTATTGATTTTGTTGAATTTATCTCTGTTTTTCAGTCAGTACTTGTTAAAGAACTGCCACCTGTTTGTTACTGTACTTCTCTTAGGTTGTTTTAACAGTATTCTGATATTTCCTAACCTCCTTTGATACTACAAAAGCTGTTCTGAGTTTGCCGAAGTTCAGCTGAGTTTGCCAAAATGTTTCTAAGTTTTGCAAAGTGTTTCTGTATTTGTAGAAGTTCTCCTGTGTTTGTGCACTTTTTTTCTGTATTTGTGAACATTTCTCAGAGTTTGTGAACTTACTTCCAAGGATTCCTGGTACTACACGAGTTCTGCCTTTTTATTGTAAAGCATTTGTTACTGCACTTGAGCTCAAAACCAGTTTGTTTTACATTAAGAGGGTTTTTGAATTCTGGTGGGAACAGAGGGCTGATTCAACCCACCCAAGTTGAGAATTGCTGGTGGAAGGCTTATTGTGTGTTTATCTGATTGGCCTGAGGGCTTAACTGTGTAAGTTGATCATTCTCCTGGTATAAAAGTCTTGTGTTTGTGCATTATATGCAAACACGGTTACCTGTACCTTGTATATAAACAATCCTCTCCAGTTTAAAATCCTCTATAGGAAATGTGCTGCATAGTCTCCCACTGTTCACAGCTGCTCAAAGAGCTGCTAGTTTGTGCAGAGGGGAACACCACTGCAGTTTATCTTATAGTATACTACTAAACACTGTCACACAGACCTTTAAGTGACTCTCCCCTACTCCTTCCCTTCTACCTCGGGTATGTTAGAATGGATAGGCACTTCTCTGTCATCCCTGTTTATGGTCTACCTGATATTGGCATCCAGAGGCAGTGTAGTAACTGCCTCATGTTTGCTGACAACCATTTAATTTTAGAACAGACAAACACAGTGTGTGAGAGATGTAGATACACAATGTCATTGGAGGCAAAACTCTCACAAACACCTACGAAGAATGCAAACCAGGTTGTTAGAATTATACGTAAAACACTCACTACCAGCACTAAGGAACAAACACATACACCCACATATGTGGAGGTACTCACTTTTAATCTACCCAAACCTCCAATACCTCCTCAAAGTATCTCTCAGTGGCCCTGTGCACACTCAAAAAAGACAGCTTCTCACACAGCTCATAACTCTGAAAATGAGAGTAGCCCTGCTTAAAAGCCCATAAGCACAGCTAAACATTCTGCTTATTGGGGATTCCATTGTAAAACATATTAATGCCCCCCTTACCATGCTAAGACCACCGTGAGCTGTCTGTCTGGTGCCACGATCTGCCAGATCACAGATGTACTTAGGTCTTCAAACCACAATTACCAGTATAACACAGACATAGTCCATGTGGGCTTAAATGACCTAAGATGTGTCTCACTGGATTATATGAAGACAGACATAATGGAGCTCTCTGAATATGTGACTCAGGCAGGTATGAATCTAGCCTTGAGCAGCATCCTACTTTCACCAATAATGGTGCCATAGTACCAGAAAAAATGATTGACTTCAACAATTGGTTTAGTTTCTGGTGTCACGATAATGGGATCCAGTATCTGTCAGTCTGAGGAGACATGACTGACAAATCACAACACTTTGGTACAGATGGTTTGCCCTTGTCACCACTTGGCTTCTGGATACTGGCAAAAACTGTATCTATTCCCATAGTGAGTGTTTAGGCTGTGCCAAGTTGTTAAACCCTCCTACATAACAAAAATCACTCACAAGTACCTAAAGGTAATGCTGCGCAGTGCTAGGAGTTTATGTAAAAAGCTGCAGTCCTTGGAAGCATTCTTCATCCTGGAGAATGCAGTCATATGTGCAGTCATGAAAACATGGTTCAAAATCATAGAAAGCACCCTGGTATCAAAGGCTACAGTGCCATTCATAAATTTCGATCCTCCCCAGCTCAAGATAAAACAAAGAGAGGAGGTGTCTCAGTGTTCATAAAGGACAAGTACACTGCTAGACTGGTCCAAAAACATGACTCGCTTGAGCTGCTCCATGCCCAAATAACCTTAGATGTGACCCCCTATCATATCCTCCCTAGCTATAGATCCTCTAACATGAATCTGGAAAACCACACCTCCTACCAAAACTTACTGAAGCCTCTTAATATTCAGCCTAACACCATCCTTATGGGAGACTTCAACTACCCCTCCATAAACTGGGAGACTTATGTGACCCATAATTCACTTGCTCAGAGGTTTTTGGATTTTGCAAAACAAACACTGTAGATCAACTAGTTAGTTCCCCAACTAGAGGTACAAATATCCTAGACCTAGCAATCCCAGACATGGGGTGATGTTGCTCCTCACATACATTAGCTCCTCCTGACCACAACGTTATCTCCTTTAATATTAAAACTAACCTAGATCTCCCATCAAACTCCAAACCTGTTAAGAACTTTCCTAAGGCCAATTACCTCAAAGTAAGTGACACCGTATTAAACTTCAAAGCCCCTTCAAACCCAGATGGCACCAAAGCCTACTCTGAGCTGTCCACAAAAGTATATTACCATCACTTTCATAGTTGCATAGAGGAGGCAGTACCTGTATGAGCATAAAAATGGTAAAGATACTCAACAGTCTAAAGAAACAAATTACAGAGCTGATCAAATCTACAAAAGCAAACAATGAGGCAAAATAGCTTCCCAGGTGAAAGATAACCATAAGGCTTTTTAAAATTATATTCGCAACTTCAGCAGAAATGCTCAGCAATGTGCAGAGTTAATTATGAACAGCAACACTTACAACCAGCCTGAAACTATAGCAAACTTGTTGACAGACAAGTTCAATTCAAACTTCTCTGCCCATCACCTCCTACCACACTCAAAGAAATACCTGCAACCACCCCCTATCGGTCATTACAAGGAGACAAGTCCTTACTGTGCTCACCAAAGCCAAAAACACATTCCCCATGGGTCCCTACAACATTCTAGGATGATTTGTAAATAGCTTAAAATAGACTCTGTCAGGGTGACTAAAATGCCTCTTTAACCACAGCCTCTGGATGGGCTTTGTCCCAGAGGAATTGGGACTGCTACAGTTGTCCTTCTGCAGGGAACTACAGACCCATAACTTTGACCAGTCTTATCTGTAAGGCCATGGATAGAATTATCATGGATCCGATCAAAAGTAACATAGAAACTCTGCAAAAACTGGATCAGACCCAATTTGGCTTTGTCAGGGGGAGGTCTTGCCTACTCAAGCTGGTGGACTTCTTTGAGAAAATCACCAGGGCCATGGATGAGGATAAAACAATACACACTACTTATCTAGACCTGTCCAAAGCTTTACACACAATCCCTCACTCAGGGATCATAGGCAAACTTACTGAGTTAGTCACACACCCCTACATCATCAGATGGATAGCCAACTGGCTTACTGACATGGAACATGTTTTCTGGATAGATGAATCCACTAACAGTGTTCCACAGGGCTCAGTATTGGGAGCCCCCTGTTTGGTATGTACTTCTCTGAAGTAAAGGCCAATGTTAGGGTCTTCTGGCTCACTAAGTTTGCTGACAATTGTAAGATAGGAGCAATCATTGAATCACTATATGATGTTTGCATCTTACTTACAAACAGGTCTAAAGATGACAAAAGACTGGTGCCAAAACCATGGTCTGAGGCAAAATGCTGAAAAATGCATAATCATTACCTTCAGCAAATCAGATATCCTTGCAAATTATAATATTAATAGCACACCACTAAAAGTAGACCAGTGGTGAGAGACCTAGGAACACAGATACATAGTAATCTAAACTTCGACTACCAGTTAGCAACAGTAGTGACAAAATCCTTCTTTGTGGCTCAACTTATTAGTAAAGGCATGACATCAATATCAAAATAAGTCATAGTGCCATTGTACGTGGCCCTCATCAGGCCCATAATCGAGTACAGTGCTCCCTTCTGCTTGTATCTATCCAGGCACGTACACCAACTGGAGTGCCCCAGAGTTTTCGCACTAACAAAATACTAAGCATAAGACACATGCCTTATGCAGGTTTACTAAAGGCCTTATCTCTTTAGTCTGTCTCATATCATTTATTGAGAGGGGACTTATGCCTGACCTACAAGGCATTGTCTGATCCTGCCCTGATGAAAATGTTACATATTCACATGAAAAAATATACAAGGGTACACATTCTATGGACCTGAACCTTATTTGTGACTCTAACAGAAATTGCTGGAAAGGCAGATTTGTATCCGAAATAATATCTTGTCTGTGGAATAAACTTCCCATCTTTGTAAAACAAAGCCCATACCTCACTCTCTTCAAAATGAATTTGGATAAATGGATGGGGAACCATAAATTCACTGCTGGGGTACTGCTCATGTCCCTTATGGACAGAGGGCTGCAGCACCCAAAGACCCACCACCCCAATACTACCTCCTGCCTTACACGGGGAATTAACATATGATATTGTCACATCCTGAGTATTACTGGCTAGTCTTGTAAAGGGTCTTGTGCCATTAGCCTAGTAATCACCTAAGAACACATTAATCTATACTGCAGATTCTGGTAGGCCAGTGATACCTGTTCTAAGTTCAGCTCAGCAATAAACTTGTTAGCTCAGTGATATATGTTATGCTGTAAAGCTTAGCAAAGTTTGCCCATTGGACTAAACAATCTACAACCTAGATTCAGTACCAGCTGTATTTATTGTGACTCCTTCATCCCAAAGATAATACACCCCATTCAAAGGCGGTGCAAAACATATTTTCCACTCCAGATGCAGTAAGTAATGGAATTATGCTTCTTATAAATCCAGTGGTAATGCTGTGTATTTTAAATTTAAAACAGAAGAAATCAAAAGTAGCATTGATTTTTATGATACTTGCAACATATATTTCAGATTGGTATGCCTCATGGCACATGCCCCATTAAATTAAGTGTACCTGCTTCAAGACTGAAGCAATACTAGAACAGGTGCTCACCCTCCCCACGCACTAAGTACTTAATAGTTTCTTGCTACCACTGTCAGTGTTGTGATCATTTTCAGCTTTGACAGTCATTAGAGCAGCGCGATAATAACTGTCCCATTTAACATTTTCATCTACAAGTTGCACCTCGTGAAGTGATATATTGCAGACTTTCCTTGTTTATGTCCTGCTATCATATTTATGACAATACCTCGCATTTTTCAGATATCCAATGAGCTATATTTTGATTGAGTTGCAGTATGCATTATCTCAAATGAACAAGATGAAACTGGCCTTTAACAGTCTGTTCCTTTTCTTAGTAATAGTTCTTATCATGTAAATTTTGTTGAACTATAACTAGCTTATTGTTAGCTACCACCTAATAACCCAGTTGCAACCACCAAAGACTGAATAAAAGGAATCAACCTGTCTGTATTTCTGCAGTTAATATATTTGGGCATGTCAGATTGCCTACCCTTAGGGAAGACTTTCTCTCACCTCCTGTGCCCATCAGGATATTTTTCCTCAGAAGTTCACAGAATTAAAGTGTTTTTTTTTTTTTTTTTTTTTGTATATTCATTTTATTTTTTATTTTGATTCTCAGTTAAATACTAGTCATACCTGAAAAAATTCTTTGGACCAGCACACTTACCAATTAAGCTAATTTATAAAGAAGTAAGTTGACAAACGCAGTGTACTGTGCAGAAGGCATCTTTTGTTCACAGTAGACAGTCTTTATCTTGTCAGGCAATACTTGCTTAAGTTAAATTAAAAAGATACAAAACTACAACTTTGTTCTTTTAGTCAAACTGAAAATCATGAACACTGTAATGAATCTTCTTCTCTTCCGGTTGTTCCCGTCAGGGGTTGCCACAGCGGAGCATCTGTTTCCATTTCTTCCTGTCCTCTGCATATTGCTCAGTCACACCAACCACCTGCATGTCCTCTCTCACCACATCCATAAACCTTATCTTAGGCCTTCCTCTTTTCCTCTTACCTGGCAGCTCCATCCTTAGCATCCTTTTCCCAATATACCCATCATCCCTCCTCAGCACATGTCCAAACCAACGCAATCTCGCCTCTCTGACTTTGTCTCCAAACAGTCCAACCTGAGCTGACCCTCTAATATACTGATTCCTAATCCTGTTCATCCTTGTCACACCCAGTGCAAATCTTAACATCTTTCACTCTGCCACTTCCAGTTCTGACTCCTGCCTTTTTGTCAATGCCACCGTCTCCAACCCATACAACATAGCTGGTCTCACTACCCTCTTGCAGACCTTCCTTTTCACTCTTACAGGTACTCATCTGTCACAAATCACTCCTGACACTCTTCTCCACCCACTCCACCCTGCCTGTACTCTTCTTCACCTCTCTTCCACACTCACCATTACTCTGAACTGTTGATCCCAAGTACTTAAACTCATCCACCTTCGCCAACTCTACTCCCTGCATCCTCACCATTCCTCTATCCACCCTCTCATTCACACACACATATTCTGTCTTAGTCCTGCTGACCTTCATTCCTCTCCTCTCTGGAGCATATCCCCACCTCTCCAGTGTCTCCTCAACCTGATCCCTACTCTCACTACAGATCACAATGTCATCTGCAAACATCATAGTCCATGGGGCCCCTGTCTGATCTCATCTGTCAACCTGTCCATCATCATTGCAAATAAGAAAGGGCTCAGAGCTGATCCTTGATGTAATCCCACCTCCACCTTACATGGATCTGTCACTCCCACTGCAGACTTCACCACTGTTATGCTATCCTCGTACATATCCTGTACCACTCTTACATACTTTTCTGCCACTCCTGACTTCCTCATACAATACCACAACTCCTCTCTAGGCACCCTATCATATGCTTTCTCCAAGTCCACAAAGGCACAATGCAACTCCTTCTGACCTTCCCTATATTTTTCCATCAACAGCCTCAGAGCAATCATTGCATCTGTAGTGCTCTTTCCCCACATGAAACCATACTGCTGATCGCTAATCATCACCGCCCTTCTTAATCTAGCTTCCACTACTCTTTCCCATAACTTCAAGGTGTGACTGATTAGTTTTATCCCTCTGTAGTTACCACAACTCTGCACATCACCCTTATTCTTAAATATATGTACCAAAACACTTTTTCTTCATTACTCAGGCATCCTCTGATTTTCCAAGATTTCATTAAATAATTTGCTTAAGAACTCCACTGCCATTTCTCCTAAGCACCTCCATGCTTCCACTGGTATGTCATCTGGATCAACAGCCTTTCCATTCTTCATCCTCTTCATAGCTGTCCATACTTCCTCCTTGCCATTCTGTTTCACTTCCTGATTTACTATCCCCACATTATACAACCTTCTCTCTCTCTCATTCTCTTCATTCATCAGCCCCTCAAAGTACTCTTTCCATCTGTTCAACACACTCTCCTCGCTTGTGAGTATGTTTCCCTCACTATCCTTTATCACCCTTACCTGCTGCACATCTTTCCCAGCTCAGTCCCTCTGTCTAACCAAATGGTACAGGTTCTTTTCTCCCTCTTTAGTGTTCAACCTTTCATACAGCTCTCCATATGCCTTATCCTTAGCCTTCGCCACCTCTCTCTTTGCCATGCTCCTCATCTCCTTATACACCGTAATGAATGGTATCTCAAAATTCTGAATCAGAATGTTATAGTTGTTATTTTACTGCATGAAAAAAGTGAGCAAAGTACCTCAAGAAATGGTCCACTTCTTTTGGTAAAGTGGGAAAACAAAGTGAAGATTATTGATATGGCTTTGGAGTCTGAAATAGTCAGAGTGTGCTGGTTAGAAATTAGGGGTGTATTATAGAATATCTTTTAGCAGCACCCTCCTAAACATTGGAAGTTTTGGTTACTATTGTGAGGGTATAATAAACCTGAGGCACTGTGCTTTCTGGGTGTTGGTGAGTGTCATTAAAATGTGATTGGCTTAGGGAAGAAAGCAACATTTCTTTTGCACTAGTAGTATATATCATGGCAAGATTTGGGGGAAGAATTTTTGGGTCCTGTAAGACATCAGGGGTGAATTCAGAGATTCTAAAAATTGGGTCAAGGTTTTTAAAGCATTTGATTTTTTGAATGATGTTTTAGAATTGCTGAAAATACTTATGTAGCTGGGGAAATGATTTATGTAGGAAGTTGACATCAGAAATTATGAACCTGCACTGAACACAAATAGTGTACATTGTCATAGTTTAATGTTGATGTCTTTTATTCTTCCTTCTATGTTGAAGGTCATTGCAAGATTATTATTTTTACATGGCTACCAGAGTGCTGATTTGCTGCTTTTCTTTGTAAAATAATAAATAGTACAATTTAAAATAAACTATTCTGTTTCTCACAGCTCTACAGAACAGATCATGGTCTTGATTGGCTGATGCTAGTGAAAAGGGCATTTCATGATTGGTTTTAGCATGACCATTCCACTGACTCCGGTCATTATATTAGCACTATATATGTGTGCCTTAGTCTTCTCCATCCCAAGAAAAGTTCAAGTACACATAGTTGTTAACCTTTTTCCTCCAGAATTAGGGACCAACTAAAATAGTTTAGTTAAAGGTCCCAAACTGAAGTTACTTTTAAATACTGGTACTACTAACTATGAACTGATCATAAAATGTCTGATTTTGGGTTGCATGGAGCAAATGTTTACACCAAATTTAGGGGCTTTAAGGACAACTGAGGTGGATGGATCTCAGTAGATCATAGAAATAACATAATTGAAGCATTAGCCTGTACCTGACATAAGGCTCAATGACTTGATACAAAGAAACACCAAGAAGTTAGTACAGTTACTACTTTTTCAGTAGCTTGGTTTTGAAATTTTCAGAGCATTCTTGTTTTGTTCTATATCATGAGGAAAACTTGTGAAATTTCATACATGGTATCTTAAACTTGACAGAATGCAGTAAACATGAACATTTCTTTGCTCATTTAGATAACTGGACTGGCCAATGAGGTTCTTTCTCAGTTATGCCCTTATTAAAAAGATATAAATTAAAGCTGCATAACAGGCACACAAGCATCTGCACTTAATGCAGTCAATTTGAAAGAAGTACAAAAAAAACATGCGTTTCATAATTTATGCAAAGCTTACTGAAAGGTAGAAACATGCACAGGTATTGTAATCATTGTGAAAGATGTATATAAAGGCATGTACAGCAATATACGTGGTGTTTATTGAAACATTAGAGAAAGAATAGTAATAGTTTGGTAGAGAATATTGGACATCAGAAATATTATCACACACTATCATAGGCTGGTATCTACTAACATGATGCTATGTGGTGATCTAGCACAAAGACATGCAGCACTGCCTAGAGCTGGCCCTGTGACCATGCTGAATGCAAATGTGGCATTCTGGGTGAGAGGCATATGCTAATTAGTCAGGTGCTCTCTCTCCTTCAGAACCACCTCTAGGAAGGCATCTAGGTGCAGAGAGATTCATGAAATCATTTGGCCATCTAGATCAGTACGGCTGTCCCCAACATGTCTTGGTATTGAACTCAGCCAAAAGGACACATTCAAGTACCAACCACAATTGTTGTATACTAACCAGATTGTGTGGACAACCATGAGACACCAGAGGTGCTATATACTGAATTGCTTTAATGACACTGATATCACTATGGGAGTAGGGGTAACTACTAGACACCAGGGATTGCTCTTAAGAGTAAGTGCCTTAATGACACCCACAGCAATACAGGGATTAGAGGATGCATTGTATATCAGGGATTACTCTTAAAAGTGCCATGATGACACTGACAGTATTATGGTGATCAGAGTATGGAGGGACACACTAGTCATCAGGGCATACGAGATAGGTGCTGTAATGTCATTTTAATTATTATGGGAGTAGTGGGGAACCACTGCAGAGTGGAAAGGTCAGAGAAAGTCTGTGTCTGTCTGTGTCTGTGTGTCTGTGTCTGTCTGTCTGTCTTTCTGTGTCTGTGTGTACTAATACAGCTACTTGAACTGCAGCTGCTAGAATTCCAGGGGCTCGAGTGGCTGATTCTCCATCCATCTGGCTGAGAAGCTCAAGAACTCAAAAGTGAGTTAAGGGATGCAGCTTCCACAATGGTTGGATGCTATTAAAGTTACACAGGGATGGGTAATGAGGAGGGAGACTAAGTTTAGGGAGTGAACAGGAGTTACAGCAAGGTTAGGGTTAGGGAGGGGAAGGGATTTAAGGTTTCAGAAGCAATCAGGATTGCAGATTTTAGGTTAGGGAGGAATTTCTAGTTTAGGGAGCAATCAAGAGTTAGCACAAAGTTAGGGTTAGAGAGGGGAGGGAGATTTTAGGTTTACTGAGTGATCAGGAGTGAGTACAGTTTTTAGCTTAAGGAGGGGGATCTTAGGTTTAAGGTGTAATCAGGAGTTAACACAAAATTAGGGTTAGAAAGGGGAGGGAGATTTTAGGTTTAGAGTGTGATTAGGAGATAGTACAGGGTTAAGGCGGGGAGGGGGATTTTAGTATAGAGAGTAGAGGGAGATTGGAGAGTGAGGGTTAGGGATGGGAGGGGTTTAGGTTTAGGAAGCAATAAGAAGGTACTTTTATGGTTATGGTCAGGGTTCTGGGGAAGATAGTTAGCTTTCTGGTTGTGCACTGGAATCAGGGTAGTCGGAGGTAAGGCACTTGCCATCACTAACAAGTGGCAGGAAGGAAGTGCATCATGAGCTAATGATATGTGAGCACTTGTAGTAGACCCATGTATGTGCATGCTTGTGTGTCTATGTGTGTGTGTCTGTTTGTGTTTAGTGTATGTGTGTGTGTGTGCGATAGTGGGAAGAGTGTGAATAGGGAGCTGCCACTGCCTACACTAGATGCCGTTTACTACTGTGACTTGCAGATCAGCAATGATCTGCACATCATTATAGTAGATGCAGTTCAGCGATATGCCAATTAGTCAATAATGAGGTTTTACCACATTGCAACTAACATGGCCCTGAATCACAAATTGGCACTCCATGGTAGCAGGACCTTTTTAGCATGAGCTATACAGCTCATGGTAGGTCCTTAATGAATTCCTGGGATAGTCTTATTTAGAAAACAAAATCTGAAAAACAAAACAAAGTAATATTTTGACACTGCAAGGGTGAAGAAAAAAGTGAGTTTTTAGGTGAGTGATAATGGCTTTTTGATGCCTAAATATTCAAACTATTAAGCAGAAGTTTTACTCTGAAGTGCTATTTGAAGTATATACAACAACGATAACCATATGAGATTAATGTACTTTGTTTAAGGTTGAATTAAGTTTTTTGTGATGACAATGTTGACATTAAGGTGGTCATGAAGCAAGTGCAGGAAGTCAAATCAAGTGTGATTTTACAGCCTTTTGAATGATGACATTGACAGTTTATAATCAGTACTGTGTGACCTAAACATGAGAAGGCAATGAATACTTATGTTAGTGGTGAAGAGGTGTTACTAAAGTTGAATGCAAGGTTGTTCAAGGATAAAATGATGGTAAGTATTTTCATCTGTCGTTTGTCTCCTGCAAGTGGACAGTATTTGAGGTAGCAAAGTTTGTGTAGTATTTTAGTTAGATTGTAGTGGACATGGAGGCTGACAGAAGGAGTGGTGACTTTACTGAGGCATCCTCAAAAGTTCTCCAATATTGGGGATGACCACATAAAACGACATGCTTTGTTAAGGCACAGTCTTCCTATTTATTCATTCCATCAAGTCATACACATGCATATGGGTTTATCTGTCTTTTCCACTGATTAGCTGTGCTCTTTTATTGTTTCTAATGCCTCTGGTTCTTACCTGCTCCACAGTCCCTTGTTCTAACATATGGTGCTATTTCAATCCTTCAATATTAGTTTTCACAAAAGGAGTGACCTATATACAGCCACTTTGATTAGAGAATGAATGTTCTCCAGCAGGGAGTTAATGTACAGGTAATGCCCACTGAAAAAGAAGGCTGCCTTTTCATGGCCGCATATTAAGCTTGAATAGCGAAGAAGCAAATGGCTACCATTTTTTAATGCTAACTAAACAACACTTTGCTGTTTAGTGATAATAAAATGAAATGATTAAGTAAATAAAATAAAGAAATTAAACTGTGTGTCTGTGTGTGTGAGTCTGTTTGCTTCAGTGCATGAGAGAAACTGAGAGTGAGAGAGCAACAGGCAGTCTAATAACGTGGCTCTTTTTAATAAATAATTATAAAAATCTTAATCTTTGGCATTATTGACTTACAGCTATATTTTGTCAGATATTTCAATAAAAGGAGCACCATTAAGCACATATTGAATAGACAGTGGTGGTGGTTGGGGTGGGGGGCAAAGAGTCATTATGCAGTGCATTCTTTTTTAATTTTCTCACAAAGATATAGCTGATGTCTTTCCCTCAAGGACAATTAGTATGGGATGCAAGATATCCACTGGAGATTTGGTTCATGACTCCTGTGAGAAATTCACCCAATTTTGTCAAGTAAGGCTACAACACTGCACATGCACAGATTAGAAATATCAAAATATGAAATAACTTTTCCACTGCCAAGATACAGTTGGAGGTGCCTTGCAATATGACCTCATCACCTATGCCAAAATTCTGACTGTGCGTGCTATGTTGCATGATATTATATATAGAAAACAGTTGCAGCAGGGCGCTCCAGGACAGGGACCACAGTTTCCAGGACCACAAGCAACAGCAGTAGCAGCAGCTGACACAGATGAGAGGTGAGGTCATAGCAAGTTTGCAACTCAGGGCCAGTATCTCCAGATGTAATGAAGTCCACAGTGAAATATGAGAGAGAGAGAGAGAGAGAGAGAGAGAGAGAGTGTGTGTGTGTGTGTGTGTGTGTGTGTGTGTGTGTGTGTGTGTGTGTGTGTGTGTGTGATGCTATGGTCAGCATGAGGTGCACTGTGTATGGCTCTGCAGGGACACAGACACAGCATTTGTGCCATATCTATGCCTTGGCATCCTGGGCAGGTGTGAGTTATGCATGGTGGAGGATTAAGGTCATTGTGGATACCCCTGACCAAGTGAACTTCCTCTGCCAGTAGTAGCACTGCTAGATACATGACCCAGGCTTGACATTGGAGTGCTAGCCAATAAGGAACAATATCTGCTGAATGAGCTGTCATCACAACTATGACCTGCATCTCTGCAACTGGCGTAACCACACTACACTGATAGACTGTGTCTCCATCAACCTGTTTACTCTCAGATGGTTCTCTGTGTCATGGGTGTGTGTAGGTATAATGCCTGCACCCATACTGTGGGTAGCGGATGTAGGAGCCTTAATCTCTATGTCAGACATACCTTCTTCAACCCCAGACTTTGTCTGTTCATCACCACCATAATTGTCAGAGGCTAACATTCCTCCAACATAAGACAGAGGGAGGTCTACAGTGCAGACAGAGAATGATTCAGCTGTGAATACATCAAGAAAAACAGAAAATAAAAAAGTAGGAATGTGAATAATGAAATACCTAAGTCAAAAGAACTCAACCATATAAGAACATGATATAATATCAGAGTACTACGTATAACTAATACAAAAAGGTATACTCATCCATGTGCAGGTGGTTGTTGTACTGCAGTACTAGATGTACCTAGAAACAATTAGAGGTGTTATAATCACACAACTTAATAGGAATTGTAAAGGCAGGCATATTTTATATATTTGCATGGCATATCTGGGGCATCAATATTGTAAATCGTGTGCTTCTCCTCCACCTGTGCCCCAATATCCAGCACCACACTTTGAAGCTGCCTGGATCCCTTAAATCTGACTGAAAGTCCTGCATCTCTGTCAGTGGTGGTTCAGTAAACAACCCACCCCCAGTAACTCTTCTATCTCATGCTAAAACCTTTGCTCTGTCAGTATCCTCTTTAATCATGTCAGTAGCTCTATGTCAGATGATATAGTAGACACTGCTCTAGCCATCAACAGCAGTGGCGTTTTCAACTGCCTTCAGTAGTAAACAATGACAAACCAGGAATTCACAAAAGACTCACCAAGACAGTGCTGGATACCAGGAAAGTGAAACAAAGTACCAAATGCTCTAAAACTTGCATAAAATTTCTTTTATTAAAAGTACCATGAACAATCCAAAGAGTTAAGTGCTTTCATTCCAGTAGGAACTTCTTCAGAACTCAATTACCACAAACACTTTTGCTGTTAAAATAGGTTAGTAAAAAACACATACCCATCATATTAACCAATAAAAACATCACTTAATGCTCAATTGCTTCAACTTTAAACATGAGCTAATGGACACTGCCTCATTTAATCTGGGGTACTGGGTTGCATTCAACTTAATTTGCCATTTTAATTCACAAAAGTTATGATGTTCATCAACAACACTACCCTGCATATCCTTGTCTATCTTAGTTATAATTAAAAATCCAAAAACATGATCTGTATTGCAACTCAAATGTCTATACAATGCATTAGCACTTTTTTGTTTCTGGTACTTTTAATAAAAGAAATGTTATGCAAGTTTTGGAGCAGTTGGTACTTTGAGTTTCCAGGTATCCAGCACTGTCTTGGTGAGGCTTTTGTGAATTGTTGACTACCTTCCTCCATTAATGCTCATGGGGAACTTGTTGATGCAATGTGTATATAAGAACTATGAAGAACAGAGATGGAGGGGCCGCATTATAACCTCATTCTCAGAGTCTGGGAAAGGAGGTTTCTGTATGAATGGCCCCTTGTTTTTGGATTTGGAGCAATATCCATATTGTTATAGAAGAAAATCATTTATGTTAGACAAAATGCACAGCATACTGTGGGGTGTTGGTAGAGGCTGTTATACTAATTGAGCAACATATATCAGTATGCAGTCAGTGATTATCACCATAGAAAACAGTGAAAACAGTAAAAGAAATACATACATACATACATACATACATACATACACACACACATACATACATACATATACACACACACACACACACACACACACACACACACACACACACACACACACACACACACACATACATACATACATACACACACACACACACACATACATACATACATACATACATACATACACACACACACATACACACACACATACATACATACACACATACACACATACATACATACATACATACATACATACACACACAAGGGATAAGAAACTAAGAGTAATGCTACTCAACGCCAGAAGTCTAAACCTCAAGATGCACGCACTCAAAACTCTCCTTAGCATGGAGAACATCGATATCTGTGCAGTAACAGAAACCTGGTTCAAGGCTCCCGAGAGCACCCCAGCACTACCAGGTTATACCTCATACCATGCTTTTCGGCCCCAAAACTTGGACCGAGCCACAAAAGGAGGGGGAGTATCAATATTCGTCAAAGATACCCACACCTCCAGGTTGGTGGCACAGCACGAAGCATCAGAGACTATCCATGTGCAACTAACAGTGGGTAAAACTGCCTTCCAGTTTATAGCCTGCTACAGACCACCCTCCCAAACACAGGAACCCCACTCGGCCTTCCTGAGAATACTGGAAAATATGAAGGTCTCTCCAAACACCATTATATTGGGCGACTTCAACTACCCAAACATAGACTGGGAGCATTACTCTAGCTCCAACACCCTAGCCCAAAGGTTCCTAGAATTTATAAACTCAAATGCTATGGAACAACTTGTTACCACTCCCACAAGAGGGGAAAACATACTGGACCTGATCATCACCAACATGGGGACTCTATGCTCCAGACCAGAAGTGTATCCCTCACTGGTAAGATTAGACCATAAACTAATCTCACTGGATATTCACATCCTGACCCCACCCCCTGCCCAGAAAATGACAGTGAAAAACTTCTCTAAAGCAAATTTCACACGCCTCAAAACCGAGGCGCAATCCTTCAAAGCCCCCGGGCCTGTGGAAAATATGGCCCAGACCGCAGAATCCTTTATAAATGCATTCTATGAACACCTTCAGGAATGCATGGATCATGCAATCCCAAATAAAACCAAGACCCAGTCCTCCAAAGGCAGGCGTCCTGTCTGGTGGACCCCAGCCATAAACAAACTATACAATAGAAGGAGGAAGCTACTACATGGTAGAGCAAAATCCCAAAAAGGGAAGGCATCTCTGATCAGTATTAGCAAAAAACTACGGGCACTCATAAAATCGTCTAAGGCCAGCTTCGAGAGAAAAATTGCACAGGACACTAAGGATAATCACAAGGCTTTCTTTAGTTATGTTAGGAACCTGGGTGGGTATTCCCAGATATGCTCAGAATTAGTCCAAAATGACAAAAAATACACCGAGCCCAAAGACATTGCCAACATCCTAGCTGACAGGTTCAGTGCAAACTTCTCCCCACCAAAAGGGCAAATATCTATCCCAACAGAGTGCTGCCCCCCTGACATCTCAGATGCTCAGGTAAGAGCCGCCCTCTCCAAAGCAAAAAACATAGCATCAATGGGACCAGATTGTGTCCTGGGCTGCGTCCTACATGAACTCCAAAAAGAGCTAAACCCAAACATAAAACTACTGTTCAGTCTTAACCTTACTACAGGATATGTACCCAAAGAGTGGCGTACAGCAACAGTTGTCCCTCTCCACAAAGGTGGTGCCTCAACGGATCCTGGAAACTATCGCCCCATAAGCCTGACTAGCTTGGTCTGCAAAGCTATGGAAAGGATCATCATGGACCTCATAAATAAAGATATTGGGGACCTACAGACACTGGATCCTACCCAGTTTGGCTTTGTTAAGGCCAGATCCTGCCTCTTAAACCTGGTCGATTTCTTTGAAACAGTCACCAAGGCCATTGATGAGGGGAAGGTGGTCCACACAGCCTACCTGGACCTCGCAAAAGCCTTCAATACAATACCCCACTCGGGCATTATAGATAAGCTCACCAGCTTAAATATATACCCCTATGTCACTAGATGGGTTGCAAACTGGCTCAAGGACAGAACCCACATGGTTAGAATTGCTGGAGCCATGTCAGACTCCAAACCAGTTACAAGTGGTGTCCCACAAGGCTCAGTTCTGGGACCTCTCTTGTTCAGTATATATTTCTCGGTGGTACAGGCCAACACGGAAGGACTGTGGCTGACCAAGTTCGCAGATGACTGCAAACTGGGCGCCATAATCAACTCTCCAGCCGACACAAGCATCCTCCAAAAGGGCCTCATAGAAACAGACAACTGGTGCCAGAGCCATGGCCTCAAGCTAAACACCAAAAAGTGTATAGTCATCCCCTTTGGCAAAAACAAAGTGCCCACAAATTACCACATAGGTGGTAATCCATTAAGTACAGAAGAAGTCATTAGGGACCTGGGGACCCAAGTTGATAGCAATCTCTCATTTGACAACCACGTGGCCAAAGTGGTTAGAAAAACATTTTATATAGCCCACCTAATCATGAAGAGATTCACATCTAGATCAGGGAGGTCATCGTGCCTCTTTACTCATCCCTCATCACGCCCATAATTGAGTACAATGCCCCTTTTGGGATGTACCTTACCAGACACCTGCAGCAACTGGAAAGACCCCAAAAGTACCTCACCAAGAGGATCAAAGGGCTCAAACAGATGCCATATGCTGCCGGTTAAAGAAACTCCAGCTCTACTCAGTGGCATACCGCCTGCTCAGAGGCGATCTGTGCCTGACGTATAAAGCCATGTCCAACCCGGAATTAATGGACATGCTGCACCTCAGAAAATCCAAATCCCATCGAGCTCGCTCGAGACTTGAACCTCAGCACTGAAATAAATAGGACATGCTGGAGGGACAGATTCATAACCTAGAGGCTCCCTTCACTCTGGAATAAAATCCCAGTCCAGGTTAGGCAGAGTCCCACATTGACTCGTAGATTTACCCCGGGTATCACTTCTGTGTCACTGTTAGACAGAGGCACAGTATACTAACCTCAAAAAAAGGCATAGCAAAATTAATTTAAAATTGGGTGGCGAAAGCCAAACACACTCTGGCTAGGCTTATAAATGCCCTAGGGCAGATAGCCTAGTATGAACCTATGAACCTATGAACACACATACATACATACATACATACATACATACATACATACATACATACAAATATTTCAAACATGGGCATAAGCACTCTTCTAGATTTCCAGTATAGCAAAACACTTGTTCCCATAATAAGTGTCCAGGCTGTTCTTAAAGATATCTAAACTAGTACTTGCTTTAATGTAATATGGTAGTCTGTTCCATGTATCAGCTACTCTGTCAGAGTACCAGTCAGTACACTTCTCATTCCTATAGAATCTTCTGCATAGGTTATCTGATGATTCTCTAGTACTTTTTGTTAACCCCAAACATTCTCAGAGGTAATTGTCTCTAAATGCCTTATATACATCAAAATGTTCTCCTATTAGATAGCTATAAGAGACACTGTACAAGTTCAGATATTTTAGTATTTCATAATAACTTAAATTTTTACATCCGTGGATGCCCTTGGTATTTTCTGCTGCACTCATTCTAGTTTACACATGCTTTTCCTATAGGGTTTCCATATTGTTATTTCATACTCAAGTTTTGTCTAATGTAACTAACAAACAATTACATAATTATTTTTGATTTCTTATACTATATAAATATTTTTATATAATCTATAGTTCTTTAACTATCATTAAAAATGCATAGCAGGATCTAGCCATATACCCAGATCCACAAATTAATCTACAGTTTCAATCACTGTGTGCTGTATTAAATATTCACCTTTCTGTTTATGTCTCCCAAATCTCATATGCTTAGTTTTTGATGTATTTATCAGCATATTATTCTCCTGTGCCCAAATGGTCAATTAGCAAAGTTATTTTGCAGACGTTCCCTATCTGTAACACATGTAATCAATACAAGCACTGTAGTCTTTCATATGCATTAACTCCCTAAATTATAAAAGTTTTAAACTATAGAAGACAACAAGCTATAGTACATGCCACAATATATACAACTACTAAGCAGGTAAAACATCATAAGCAGAAAAAGAGTGATTAATGTAAAAAAAAACCCTACATAACTCATGCAGATCAGACATTTCTGAATTTTTAAGGACATTACAATAAAACTAAAGAACTCTTAACACATGAATGCATGTATTGCTTAATCCATGTAGTTGTATGGAAGATTACATACCTTGAAAGATTTTAGACAGTATCATATGCATTGTTAATCAAAATGATAGAAGCTCCATGGCCCCATGTATTGTTTTTATGATGTAGATTAACCACTCTGGGCATATAGAATATGTTAATTATCACTCAACTCATTGCCAGTTTTGATTCACTTAATTTTCTCAATGTGATATGGGGATAACCATGGTGCTGGTTCCTATTTAATGATGTGCACATGTCTGAGCAGTACAAAATTGGGTATGAAGACTTTTGGCTATGTAATCCTTGCTAGCATGCCTTATTAGCAGTAATGGTTGGTCAATGATTTGTTCAGCATCTTTGCTAGTGAGAAGAAAACTGAGTCACCGAAAAAAATCGTATGAAAAAGTTTTAAGTTATATTTCCTGAATTAGGAGTGAACCTCGATAAACATTTGTCAACATTTTCTAAGAAGATGAGGTAACTGTTCATATATGGAATGAAGACTGGTAACAATGTGGCTGAAAACTAAAGCACGTGTACAACATAAAAAGAACATTTTATACTTACTGGCATTCTTGAAGACATTCCTTATACAATGGTAATACAATGGAGTAATGCACAACTGCTATAAGTAACCTTTGCCTTGCAGACAGTTGTTTGTAACATCACATCCTTTGTTATCCTTACTTCTCCAACTAGCATAGTGACAAAATTATACTATGAGAGGAAAATTTACAACAGTCTGTGAGCATGGGCATAGTGCAGAACAGATAAGTACAATGCTAAGCACATGTGTTTCAGGTTCTCCTCTTTCTTTGAAATGTTCAGATGGCGCAACATGTTTGTCATGTCAATGTCTCATTATAGTGCCAGAGGTGCAGTGTTCAAATCTTATCAGGGTGCCATCTGTGGAGAACTAGGCATTCTTACTGTAAACATTTTACTTGTATAAACCCACAAAGTTGAGAACTAATATGTAGATTTATGAATAAAGCTTTTTTGGCTTTGTCCCCTGCATGATGTTTAGCATTACACATTGTTATCTGTCATCAGTGCCTTGTAGGGAATAACAACTCCTATCCTATGTCGAAACTCAGAATTGTATTTATTTTGCATGTGCAGACACTTAGCTATCAGTTCCACAGATGAGACTGGCAATAGTGTACATTATTTATCAATGTGGACATCACTGAATGTAAAACATTTTAATTGTGTTGTAACTTCCTGAATGTCTTCACATGTTAGTGAACACACAAGAGGTGCAGGGTTTGAATACACATTAGGGATAGTTGACTTTGATGTGGCGTAATACATTTCATGCATTTTTCTTTATTTTAATCTAAAATCCACATGCAGTGTATAATGTTAATATTGCAATGTAACTGTATACTGTAGCTGCTAAACCTGAATGTGACCTGTGTCAGCTGCATTATTCACATCGCTAATTATAGTAATAATACACTTCTGTGTGCATGCTGCAGAATAATAGTAGATGTGCTAAATTATAAAGAAAATTAGCAAGGTAATAATTTATTTCAATAAGAGCACAGCAGCACAACTTTCATGTGTAAAAACTGCTTTGTTGATATGTCTGCATAAAGATCAAGTGTGACTCATCCTGGAGTTTGCTGGGAAGAACATCCACTCCTGTATACTCTGTATGGCCTCTTCCTTGATATTGGCTATCTCATAAAACAGTAGTGTTGCCAGTTAAAACAACGGCAAATCACATACATGCACAATAAATGTAATGTTTCTTATTCTTTGTGTGACAGGTGACATGGGTCACTGTCTGCATTCTGGCAAGAAAGTAGAAAAATGGTACTTCATGTTCTATAGCAAAAACTCAAAAAATAATTACACATGAGCTAAGACTGCCATTTTCTATACAAATATGCTCAGCTTTGACATGGGTTAGATATAATCAAAAAAATTAGATTCCTAATATTTTAGGAAAGTAAAGTACAGGGTGAAAAAAATCACTGTTTTTAGATGAAAACCCAAATGACAGAAAAATACATTTTTGGTTGAGTTGTATATGTCTTGCTTTTGGATATAATAATCACATTATGTTTTCTGGCAAGATTTCCATTTTAGTACAGGTTTCATGACATGTCCCACATCTCCTGTGTACTTACATTTAACCTGTTATGACATGCACATCTGCAACAATTTATGCAGCATAATAATTTATTTTCTGTTCCCATGACATTTCTGTTTTTGTGTCATATCCCTGAGGACTGTAGTCTACAATGCTTTTGATCTGTTGTGTGTCTCACTCCCTACCTTTCATAACATATGTGTTACTGTCACAACTCTGACTGCAACCACTTTTACTACTTGTAGGAGTAGTACGTACAAGTGGTCCACGCAGTTTTGCATTTGTCCACACATTTATGTATCTGCTTTTTTATGTATTTGTTTTCCTGCTTTGGGAGTTTGTCTTGCTTATGTATTCATGATTTACATATCTGATTTTTTACCAAGCACTCACTTCTGGATCTCTAATGTTTTGTGTACACACATGTTGAGAGCTTCCACACCTTGATGGGCCACATGCCAGTGTTGTGGGCTTGAGCTGAGGCTGCTCATTGTGTTGTGGGCATTGGCTTTCTACGTGTCATTAACAGCTCATCATGCATAGATGGCCAATCAAATTAGCTTTAGTGCAATGTGTACACAGCATTAATGAATCCCACATTTGTCTTCTAGTCTCCTGAGAATGAGTGTGCTTTTCTTCAGTCCTATACTTCCTATCATAACCCCTAGAGTTTAGCTTAAAGCACTTGTTTAGTTTTTCCTGCTCTTCCTTCCCCTTTCCCTGCACTTAACCTCACTAGGACGTTTTTCTTTTGAATGACTTTCAACCCCAACATGATGATAAACTGACTAAACATAAGCTAACCTGCTCTGTCATTTGATCAATGTGACCACAATAGGGCACATTTGTCTGGAAACAGTAGGAATAGACTGTTCCCATTTTTACCCTGATCTAGCATCTTTAGCTAGCATGTACTTATACATTTAAAATAGATTCAATGAGAGTAGCCACCACTTTCTAGTGTTCCCCTTTATTTCCCTCTACATCTGAGATACCACCATTTATTGTCACCCTTGATATAGGATTATTACACAGCATCCATCTCTAACCTAGTAATTTGTGCTAGCTGGAGATCCATGGTTTCACTGACCTAGCTGTATAGTTCTGATAGGAATCCATCTAAACCTACCATGTTATTACTTTTGAGGGCTTGATGTACTTCCAGTGATGATATATCCTTACCTGGGTCCCACGTCTGTATTCCAGTCATTATATTGCAATCTTTCCCTCTGTAATCTTTCTATGAAATGCCAACAGATTTGGCTCTTGAGTAAATCTTGTGATAAATGTTTATGAGACTCCAATCCCATTGTCACTATAATGCATTGCCCATCTCCTGCTTGCAACATCCTTACTGTTTTCTAACCTTTGAGTCCCTGAAATGTCACCATGTCTGTCTACAGATATTTACTTCATTTATGCTCCAATAACAGCTTCACCTTGTTAGCTCTGTATCTCCTGTATTATAGTTAAACACAATAAAACTGCTTTTGACTTCATTTCCTGCAACATCAAGTGATTCTTGCATTCTCTTATTTTCCTGTGCTCCTCCTGTACTGGAGTAAAATTTTATTTTTCTGCCTTATACTTTATCTCTGTTTTTCTCCTTTTCATGTTATTCTGTGCTATAAGTTCTCATCTAATAGCTACTTTAGAACCTACCCATCAACTTAGGTCAGCTTTTTTTATTATCCAGTTTGTACTTTGAACAACCTTCACAATACCGCACATAATTCATCTGTAATTTGCCCATCTCCAGTGTTTACACCTCCTCACCATCCTCTGAAAAGTTGAAGTGGCATACTATTGGGGTATGACCTGAGATTTCTGCCTCTTTGATCTCCATAGACATCATATATATTGATGTTAAACTATATATATATATATATATTGTTGAGGTGACTACTTTGTTTTCTGACATCTCTTGAAAAGGTAATATCATATGTAAAGAAAAATAAGTGCTGCTACCGTCTGAAGGTTGTAATTCCCAATGAGAAAAGTATCAAAACCAAAACTGGACACAACCACCACGATGTTATAAAACCAGTATTTAATGTCGAAGTAAAACAAAATAAGATGAAATAAGTGCTTTCACATGCTACACAGGCATGCTTCTTCAGATTTCACAAACACATTTTCAAACAGTTCTTAAATACTAACTGCACAACCAAATAATTGAATAATGGATTCAATAATTGAATTCAATAATTGATTGATTGAGCAAGCAATATTTTAAGACAACCAGCTCCTAGTTGAAAGCCAGATATAAAGTGAATCATATATAATGAAATGTGTGTATGTGTATCCTGAATACAAAACATGCAATATAATAAGTAATATAAAGTGATGATTAACTAACTAAAATAAATAGTTTAAACAAAACACAATTTACAACATCATATTACACTATCCAATGTAAAAAATATAAAATATATCAAAACACTATTTACTAAAATGCGTGTACTGAACGAACATCTAAACCCAGGGTATAAATTTGGGTCCTTAGGCATGTCCAGTGCTTATAATTCATTACCTCTTAAAACATTAATGGAAGAAATATTAATAATATATATAATATAAAAATACAATATAGAGATATATAAATATATATGGTTGAATCCAAAAATACATCTAAATACGTGCATCCAGTATTGGTTTAATGTTAATAGACTGATTGAGCCCTGGTTCTACATGTGCTCTCATTCTAAAGATCCATTCAAGCTCAACTGATTCTAAATGGTTCAGGTTACTACCCCCTTGTTTATTCTGCAATATCATCTGTAACACCCTGAACCTAAAAGTATGACCTATATTTGAACTAACATGTGTGGCCAATGCGTTCTGGTTGTTCATTTTCCTAATATCATATATATGATTATATATTCTGTCTTTTAACCTCCTCGCTGTCATGCCCACATAAAACCCTGTACATTTTGTGCATATAGCTAAATAAATTAAATTCTTACTATCACATGTAGCATAAAACTTAGGTTTAAACTCAAACATCATGGTAGGGTGAACAAAATGTTGTTCGAATGTTATATATCTACACATATTGCATCTCATACAGCAAAAAGTACCCATTTTATTTATACTTAATCTATTAATTCTATCTTTTGTGTGTTCCTTACATAATAGTCTTTTTAAATTCTTACTATTTCTATAGTTGAATCTTGGTTTATGTCCCACTATATTCAACGTTTTAGCATCTATGGTGAGTACACTCCAATGTTTGCTTATTATGTCCACCACTTTCCTATTGTCATTAGTATATCTCGTAATAAACAGGGTTATATTATCATAACTCCCTCCTGATCTATTATTTGCATGATTCATGGTGATTTTAGTATTCTCATTTATATTATCCATAATGGAACATCTAACTTTATTTATCATAGAATCATTATACCCCCTGTCTAAAAACAGGGTGTGTAGATCATCAAGCTGCCTCTGTAGGTCAGGATTCTCTTTACATAACCTATATATTCTGACAAACTGTCCTTTTACCACATTAGGAAAGACATGTCTAGGGTGCATGCTACTATAACATAAAAGTGTATTCCTCCAACAAGGTTTTCTGTATAGACTTGTGGAGAGACCACCATCCATCATCCTGGTTATTTTAACATCCAAGAAACATACTTCTCTTGCAGAGATTTCTGAGGTAAATCTCAAAAAATCAGTAGTTGACTCCAAGAAACTGATAAACTCTAAGAGATCCATCTCAGTTCCTTTCCAAAATAGTAATATGCCATCAACAAATCTTTTATATAGTAGCACTTGTTGGTAGTATGTGCTACTAAATAAAAACTCCCTCTCCCAATAATGTACCACTAAGTTCACGTAAGAGTTGGCACAGGGGGTGCCCATAACTACCCCCCACTTTTGTGCATAAAGTTTATCACGATATATAAACACATTATTGTTGAGGATGGTATCCAATAAAGTACATACCAATATCCCTTGTTCATTCGTTACCCCTTCTGTTATTGATAGCATACTCCTAACGGCTTCTATGCCGTAGTCATTGGGGATTGCTGTAAATAAATTCCTTACATCTAAAGTTACCATTAAGTAAGAAGTATCTTTAAATTTATCCTTGATGGTTGATATATCATAGATTAGCTGGTAGCTATCTTTTAAGATGCTCGGAATATTATGAACAATAGGTCCTAGTACACTCTCTAGGTATTGTGATATCCTTTCAGTCACCCAGCCCTCACCTGCTACAATAGGTCTCATGGGGAGGGGAAAAAGACCGAAGGTATCATCTAGGAAGCTGGAAGATTTTTTTCCATTACCACTGAAGTTCCACGACAGAGAAAGGGACAGATCATACAGTCGTGGTCACCAGAAACGCAAGTTTTCAGGGGACAATTTCGGCGTGAGACAAAGGTTACGAAGTTGAACCAGCTGGTCTATAATTTTTCACGACTTGAACTTACTACTGCTGACTATTCCCTCTTAAATAAGGGACTGCCTTTTATTCCTTCTCAGGCAAGTAAACTCAGCGAACTTTTAGTCAATCTCGGACTCTTTGGACACTCAGTGGCATTAAAGTTAATGCACGCTAACAATAAAAATAATAATGATTGTTTGATAGATCGTTTTAAACGTAAAAGTTCTTTTTGTCCACAGATACCAACTAATGTTGAATGTTATATTAATCTATGTGAGAATTATTTCTATGCATATTTTTCTAAACAAGGACCTAGATGCATGTACTTTAATTTAAGCCAAGAAGAGAGAAGCTCTTTGAGTAACCTAACTTCTAATAATGACATAGTAATAAAACCTGCTGATAGGGGGGGAGGGATAGTGGTAAAGGATGATATAGATTATGACCGTGCAATGTTGACTTTGCTATGTGATATTAATACTTATGTAGAGATAGGTTTTGGATCACGCATGAAAATCATTAACAAAGTATATGATGATATTTATGATTTATTGATGTGCAGGCAAGTCACTAAGAAGCTATATGATTTTTTTCTGGTTGAATTTCCCACAATACCATGTATTAAGGGCCTTCCCAAAATACATAAAAATGTTTTTCCCCTCCCCATGAGACCTATTGTAGCAGGTGAGGGCTGGGTGACTGAAAGGATATCACAATACCTAGAGAGCGTACTAGGACCTATTGTTCATAATATTCTGAGCATCTTAAAAGATAGCTACCAGCTAATCTATGATATATCAACCATCAAGGATAAATTTAAAGATACTTCCTACTTAATGGTAACTTTAGATGTAAGGGATTTATTTACAGCAATCCCCAATGACTACAGCATAGAAGCCGTTAGGAGTATGCTATCAATAACAGAAGGGGTAACGAATGAACAAGGGATATTGGTATGTACTTTATTGGATACCATCCTCAACAATAATGTGTTTATATATCGTGATAAACTTTATGCACAAAAGTGGGGGGTAGCAATGGGCACCCCCTGTGCCAACTCTTATGCAAACTTAGTGGTACATTATTGGGAGAGGGAGTTTTTATTTAGTAGCACATACTACCAACAAGTGCTACTATATAAAAGATTTGTTGATGACATACTACTATTTTGGAAAGGAACTGAGATGGATCTCTTAGAGTTTATCAGTTTCTTGGAGTCGACTACTGATTTTTTGAGATTTACCTCAGAAATCTCTGCAAGAGAGTGTTTCTTGGATGTTACCAGGATGATGGATGGTGGTCTCTCCACGAGTCTATGCAGAAAACCTTGTTGGAGGAATACACTTTTATGTTATAGTAGCATGCACCCCAGACATGTCTTTCCTAATGTGGTAAAAGGACAGTTTGTTAGAATATATAGGTTATGTAAAGAGAATCCTGACCTCCAGAGGCAGCTTGATGATCTACACACCCTGTTTTTAGACAGGGGGTATAATGATTCTATGATAAATAAAGTTAGATGCTCCATTATGGATAATATAAATGAGAATACTAAAATCACCATGAATCATGCAAATAATAGATCAAGAGGGAGTTATGATATTATAACCCCATTTATTACGAAATATACTAATGACAATAGGAAAGTGGTGGACATAATAAGCAAACATTGGAGTGTACTCACCATAGATGCTAAAACGTTGAATATAGTGGGACATAAACCAAGATTCAACTATAGAAATAGTAAGAATTTAAAAAGACTATTATGTAAGGAACACAAAAAAGATAGAATTACTAGATTAAGTATAAATAAAATGGGTAGTTTTTGCTGTATGAGATGTAATATGTGTAGATATATAACATTCGAACAACATTTTGTTCACCCTACCATGATGTTTGAGTTTAAACCTAAGTTTTATGCTACATGCGATAGTAAGAATTTAATTTATTTAGTTACATGCACAAAATGTACAGGGTTTTATGTGGGCATGACAGCGAGGAGGTTAAAAGACAGAATATATAATCATATATATGATATCAGGAAAATGAACAACCAGAACGCGTTGGCCAGACATGTTAGTTCAAATGTAGGTCATACTTTTAGGTTCAGGGTGTTACAGATGATATTGCAGAATAAACGAGGGGGTAGTAACCTGAACCATTTAGAATCAGTTGAGCTTGAATGGATCTTTAGAATGAGAGCACATGTAGAACCAGGGCTCAATCAGTCTATTAGCATTAAACCAATACTGGATGGACGTATTTAGATGTATTTTTGGTTTCAACCATATATATTTATATATCTCTATATATTATTTTTATATTATATATTATATATATTATTAATATTTCTTCCATTAATGTTTTAAGAGGTAATGAATTATAAGTGCTGGACATGCCTAAGGACCCAAATTTATACCCTGGGTTTAGATGTTCATTCAGTACACGCATTTTAGTAAATAGTGTTTTGATATATTTTATATTTTTTACATCGGATAGTGTAATATGATGTTGCAAATTGTGTTTTGTTTAAACTATTAATTTTTAGTTAGTTAATCATCACTTTATATTACTTATTACATTGCATTTTTTGTATTCAGGATACCCATACACACATTTCGTTATATATGATTCACTTTATATCTGGCTTTCAACTAGGAGCTGGTTGTCTTAAAATATTGCTTGCTCAATCAATCAATTATTGAATTCAATTATTGAATCCATTATTCAATTATTTGGTTGTGCAGTTAGTATTTAAGAACTGTTTGAAAATGTGTTTGTGAAATCTGAAGAAGCATGCCTGTGTAGCATGTGAAAGCGCTTATTTCATCTTATTTTGTTTTACTTCGACATTAAATACTGATTTTATAACATCGTGGTGGTTGTGTCCAGTTTTGGTTTTGTAATATCATATGTGTTCTCATACTTAACTCTCCAGCTGTCACGCCCGTTATATTTCACCAACCTCTTGAACTACTCTCTGAGCTTTGATGTGATGAGGTAGTCTGGATTAAATTAATATATCCTAAAAGAAATGGACATTCATCTGAAACTGTGAGTTGCTCCTAATTTTTGAAAAATTCCCTGAAGAAACTTTTGTCATCACTACTGGCTGCATGGATCTTCAGAATCACTGGCATATGATTTTTATTCTTACATTGTCATAATACTCATCTTCTTGTGTTGCAATAATTAGTTGCTTTGTGATCTAACCTAATGACCCCTTCCTTCCCCCAGAAGTGGTCTGCTACAAAATCATTGTATTCTGAATTTATAAACTTGACCACCTTCCTGACTTTCAGCTTCATCACCTGTAATCAAACTACATGGCATTTGCTTTTAGCAATCTGTTGCAAAATCCTCGTTGCCCTTATAGGATGTGAACTACCATCAATACTCAGAAACAGGATGGTACCCCCCCATCCTCAATATGCTCTGCAATGTGCTACACGCATCAGGACTGCCCCCCAATTCCTTCTGAACTAGGCCCATAACACTAATTGACAGAACAGATATTACCCACACCTAGACAAGTAATCTCAATGCTTAAATGCAGATAGCAACTTTCCCTTAGCCTCCAGCACTGATATTAATATGTAAACTTTAACAAATAAGATATTAATCACTACTATCAAAAACATTTTAAGACTACTGTTATATTTCTCTTGTATCAAATAACTTTTTTTAAAATTTTAAGCATCTATGAAAAAATACAAACAATTCCATAAAGAAGCTACAAACATGGCTAAAGGTTTGCTTAACTCCATGTCCTTGTGAGTTGAAGTTGGTCACCAAAAGTCAAAATGCAAAATAAAGTACTAACGTCCACTGTTGAAAAGCACACATCAACTTACTTCATTCATGTAAACTTAAAATTATTTAGAAATGCAAACTAACAAATCATATTCAAAATAATAAGAAATAAACCATGCATGATACTTTGCAGGCATGGATACCTTCTACCATGTTTGTTTACATGAATTACCATGCAAACCACTGCAATTCCATGCTTTGAGCGTGTATTCCACTACTCAACGAACAATTTTTCATTAACATTCGGTACTTATCTTTATGTTCACTAAAAATACATCCTTGTATAACATGATTCTGTGATTGAAACCCATGATCATCGTGTGCATATTTCAAACATTTATAACATTTGCTTCTGTATAAATGATATTATTGTGCATAAAAACATTCATTGTATGTTCATCTAGATAGTTCTCTATTCTTTTAGATCAATTGCCTCTTTAGTGCCAATTGTGTCCTACTATGGAAACTTCACCTGGGCAGTTTTAACAGTCATTCTTTAAAGACAGCTTGCCTTCAGGTGTAAATGTTTATATTTTATTCTACTGACCGTTTGTTTTTGTTTTCCTTGTTGGTTTATCTAGCTGCTTCAAAACCCTATGTGACTAGCATGGGAGACAGAGGAACTTGAAAAACCACACTTTGCTTTTAGCCTGTCTAATTTTCTCTAGTGAGCAGCCTTGGCGCATATTCTTTGGAAGGTTTCTAGGACCCAGCCTGTCTCAAGCATTAAATTTATTCTTTACACTAGGGGGTATTTGCACCTTCAGACCCTTTATGATACTTCTATTTGTACTTGCACTTCTGCTACCTTGTATGTATGCTCAGTGCTTCACATCCATCTCTTCACTATCAATATCATACTCAATTGATTCTGCTACAGTCTGTTGCTGGTGTCATTTCTCTGCTGTTTCAGCCTTCTGAGTGTCATCAAGTAGTAACTGTCTCTTTGTAGGGGAAGCTTCTGGAGGGCTCATACCATGTCACTTCTGTTGCATCATTTCATGCTCCATCTTCTGCTTAGATAAGTCTTCCTCTATTTATCTCCTGGAACTTGGGGTCAACATGAAATCAACCTTCTCTATAACAAGTTTTACTGGGTCTGCTAGAAAAATTTTACCACCTTCACTTTCTACTACTACAAGGACAGAGTGGACTAGGGATACTCTATACTCTCTTTAGGCTAGTTCTTTTTGAGAGACAGTCACTTGCTTTGGCAGAATGAAAATTTCCTTGGAGTAGGCTTCAAAAATAATAAAAGTATTTCCCCCCTCGCTACTCCTTTGTGCTTCTGACTACACTTAATAATCAATCATGGGAGCAAGCTGACTATAGAGAACAAAACTTGACTCTCCTTCTCCTCCTGCATTGCAAGCGTTCATGGCCTCATTCTGTCGACATGCTCTATCACAGGGTTACGGCACCCAGGGATATGCATTATATTTAGTAATACCTCCTCAAAATAGGCCAAAGCCATAACTTTCTATTTATGATGAATTCTAATACTCTAATCACCCTCACATTAGTTCTCTTGAGTGGTTCTCAAGGTCTTCCATTTTATTTTGTCATGATTTAAGGAGTTTTTAACCTTCTGCTTACCTCTTTTGTTTTGGCTAACTCTTTTTAACTTTAAATCTAGTGCTACCATAGGATCATAAGAGGTTACTAAGCTATTGGCCCTGGGGCCCTTACAAGCATAGCCAAGAGTTTAATCCTGAAAAGAAACCTCAGTCAGCACCTGTCATCCTTGTCAATGAGGGACACAGGTGGAACCCCTGGTACAAATATGTGGTTTCCCTTCCATTCATCAAGTTTGTGCTTGAAGAGGGTCAGAGAGGTATCTGTTTGACATGCATGGAAAGTCTATTCCAGAGATGGGGTAGCCTCTGGGAGACAAACTTTTCTCTCCAGCAGGTTTTGTTAATGTCACATATTAGATTCAGGCCTTTTGAGTGGGTAATGTACAACAATATGGAGCATCTCTAGTAGGGCAGGGTCTGAGATTGCATCACCTCTGAGCAATCTGTATGATACAGAGTAGAGTGATAGTGATTTGAGCCTGTCCATATAGGACAGGTGCTTGAGGCCATGGATTCTCTTTGTGAGGTATTTCTGTGGCCTTTCCAGTTGGTGCAGATGTTTAGAGAGGAATATACCAAATGGGGCATTATACTCAATTATTGATCTAGTGAGGGAGAGGTACAGTGAGATAATAACCTCCTTTTTTCTGAATGCAATCCCTTTACTTATGAGATGAACCAAGTAAAGGTTTTTCTGACCACTGCCACTACATGATGGTCGAATGTGAGGTCTCTTTCTACAGATTGTTTAAGGGTTGCCATTAATGTGGTAATCAGCAGGAGCCATGTTTCTCCTGAATGGTATGATGATACTTTTATTTGCATTTAGCTTAAGGCCATGACTTTGGCACCAGTCACTAGTTGCTGTGATACCTTCTTGCAGTATGTTAACATCATTTAGGAGTCAATGATAGCACCCAACTTATAGTCGTCCACAAACTTGGTCAGCCACAGGCCTTTTGTCTTTGCCTGGACCTCTGAGAAGTATATGCCAAACAGTAGGGTTCGAAGGACAGATCCCTGGGGAACTCCACTAGTGACAGGTCTGCTCTTTGAGGTAAAGATGCCTATTTTGACCTTGAGGGCCCTGTTGGTAAGCCAGTTGGCCACCCACCTGATGAGATAGTGATTTATGCCAAACCATGTGGAGTTCCAGGACTGATAATTTTTGCTGGTGAGCTAGTGTCATAGTATGACAGGCTTTGGCCTCTCCACTACTAGTGATAACTGTTTGAAGAGAAGAAGTAGTATCTCTTTTTCCAATGTCACTTTAAACCTCTCTAGCAAATATTTTGTTTCACATTTGTCATTGCATTGATTGCTATTAAAAATTACTTTACTATATTAGGATCATTACAGTTTAGATCTGAAATTACCAATGTCTGAACTCCTCAACTGGGTACAAGTGTCTATTTCTGTGTATGGTGAGCCACGCATACCCACTGTCTCCAAATTCTGATCTTAGAGCTCATGCATTCCTTTCAATTTTTCTATTGCATTTCAGATTTTATTTAGCATCTGCTCTGTTACCTTCTTTCCTTCTTCCTCCTATCTGGCCTACATATTCATAATATTGTTTCTGATCACTTCTTTCTCTGTCTCTTTCTCTCTCTCTCATAAAACTTTATATCCTATCCTACTTCTTCATTCTGCCTCACTTACCCTGGGTGCCACTCTACTACTCCATGCACTCTTCAAAGCTAGAATCTTTTCCGCTTTCTCTACTCTTCTACATGCCTCCTTAGTACTGCATATTTCCTCCATTCTTCATGTTGCAATTCATAACCTTTTGTTAACTTATTTTATTATTTGAATTATCCCTTCCCTTCTTCTCCTTCCTCTGTCAAATACTGCTCCTTCCTTATTAAACCCTTTTCCATATTTCATGTTTACTTCCAATTATCCTTTCCATCCATTTTATCCTTAGGGTTTCTCCTTTCCCTTTTCCCTAACTTGTGTACTTCCCTACCTAGTCATTGCTTTTCTGTTTCTTTCCCAGAACTTTTTGCAGTATCCGGATTCTGCTTATGTCTTATACTTTTGTCTGATGTTGTTGTTTGTCTTTCGGCTTTTCCCGGTTAGGGGTTGCCAGAGCGGAACTCCAGTCCACTAATGATTGGCAGTTGTTTTTATGGTGTCGAGTTGTCAGCCTGATGCCCAACCGTCAACGAAGGCATGCCCATTAAACACATGTCTTTCGAATGCTCACTCGACCGTGGGGAGGAAATGCAGACTCCACACCGAAGGCACTCCCAACTCAAGCCGAGAATCGAATGGGAGAACCTCTTGCTGTGAGGCAACAACGCTACTGCTGCACCACCACGGAAGTATTCTTTTGTCTGATCAATCGATGAATATTAAATGTGAATGTGTATATTGCATATTGAGCCATGTCTGTCATCCTCACAACTTACTAACATTAGCTCCCCATTTGTTAGGGTAATTCCTTTTTACCACTGCATCCAATATTTCAGTTTATTTTGTAACTGACAAACCTCTCTTGTCTTCTTGTACCGAGGTATTCTTCAGCAGACAGAAAATTACTAAGCGAGTCATCAACTTCACTATGTTGATCCCCCCTAGAACTATAAATGTTTTCCCATCACCCTTCCCAGTATTCCTAGTACTCCTTTCACCTTTGTGTTGAGCTCCCCTAAACTCTCATCCATTCTTTCCTTTATGGTAAACAAAACTGGCAGTTAGAGAATTCCATTTCCCTTATTTCCCTAACATTTCCTTTTCCTAGCCTAATTAACATTGCTTTTATTTTTCAGTTTTAGCACTTAGCTCAGATAATTCCTCAAATGTTCTTTGCAATGGAATAATAAATGTTGGTGGCATTTCCATATCTGTGTATAGTAGAATGCAATTATCTGCATACAAAATAAATCTAGATTATACTTTTTCTTCTCTCCACTAATCTATTCAATTATTTCCTTATCTAAGCTTAGCTAATCTATAGTTTAAACAGTATTGGAGAAAGCAGATACCATAGTCTTTTGCCCTTTGTACCACAGCTACTTCTGACATGCCCCATTGATCATGTCCTCTAGTTATTTTGATCTGTACATTTTATCCTCCTATTTGCAAAAAAATTTCTTCTACTCTTATTTGCAACAATATCTCCCACAGAAATTTCCATCCCACCAAATTACATGTTTTCTGCAGCTCAAATAATATTATGCCTCTCCTACCCTCAGTTTTGTCCTCGGCTCTTCTTACGAATTCTATAACCTACAACAGTTGCCATTAATCTGCCTTCCGTTGGCTACCCCATTCTGCCTTTTTTGTATTACACTGGAATGAACTCTGTTTAGCCTACCTGCTGTACCTTGGCTAGTATCAGTATACCTGCACTGATCAGGTATAGTGGTCTGGTACTACTGGGTGTCTGGGATCCCACTCCTTATAGATCATGACTACAGTTGCCCTTCTCATTGATTCTGATAAAATTCCCATTTTCTCATCCTTCTGTACTTGTAGAAAATCATCTTGATTCTTCACCTTTCTGTTTATAACATTTCAATGGAAATCCACCTGGTTCTTCTGTCTCACTTCTCTTCATTTCTTGTGAGGCTAGTCTTACTTCCTCTAACTCAATTTGTTTGCCTAGCATATTTTTTTCTTCTTCTTTCAGTCTGTATTTTCTCACTTTGCCCTTCTTCTCTAATTCTGTTTTTTTTTTGTGACTGATTCCTGCTTACTCTAAAATCTCTGAATATCTCCCTATTTCTAGTATCATCCTTCATCACCTATCTTCTACTATCCTTCATCCTAGCCATGTCTGCCTATCTTGCTTCGACTTACCTTTGGAAAAACTCATATTCCACCAAAAGAACCCTTAGGGCCCAACTCCAGAAAGGAAATGTATACCACAAAACATCCGAGAATTCAATTAAACCCACAGGATTTATTCACCTTAATATTCAGTTGAACAGCACTTTTAACAAAAAAATAAAGATCAAATTCCCCTGTACTTTTTGTCCCAAACCAATTTAAAGCAGGACTTCATCAGAAAGAATCAGGGCACATTTGAACACATTCTTAATTAATAAAGCTTTGCTTACATCATAATTGGTTGCTTGATTAAACAAAAACAATAGCTAAAAATACAAATGTTTAAAGATACATCAACAAAAAATAATTAAGGTAAATCAATATATAAATAAAAAAATACAAGCAAAATGTAAGTGCAGTATGTTCTAAAACCTTTAAAAACACATTCTTACTTTTACTTAACAAAAGAAGCATTGCTTGCAAAACTTTAGTTAAATCCTTTGTACAATCCTAGGTAAAATCTAAGAGAAGCACACTACTATTTGTTAGCTCTATGTTTCAAAACAGGAGTTAAAAAAACATGATCATCAATGCACGTGGGGGTGGTATCCATTTGAATTGCCACTAAAGTCCCCTAAGCTCGAGGTAGTCCTGACATGTCTTATCTCGGATGTCAGGGTTGTTTTTTCCATAATGAAAATTAGTACAAACCAATGAGTGTCTGCATAAAGCATTGTTGTCATTGTGTGTTGTCATATCACAATGGTGTTCATAAATTCGTTTTTTAAACTTTGTTTTTCCAACGTAAAATGCTGAACACCCTGCACACAAAGCCAGGTAGAGCACTCCTTTAGTGTAACAACTACCTTTTGCAGGATGAACTGTACTTTTCCAGGAATTATTTAAAGTTATTACCTCCAATTCATGGATATACTTGCACTGATTTCAAGTACCATGTTTTGTGGTGCCATTTTGTAACCTGGTACTGTAGTCGGGACAGCTCGATCTTTCAAGCATACTTTTAATACTCTTAGCCTATTTGTAAATAAACACTGGTTTCAAAGCAACATGATTTTAAAGTGCATATCACTTGTAAGGCTAGACCAATATTGATTAACAATTCTTTATACACATTTAGAGCCTGTATCATGTTGTACAGCCAAGACTCTAGTGTATTTAGGCTTCATGTCAGCTCAGTGTTCCCTTGAGCTTAATGAAAAAGGTCCAGGGGCATCATTAACAGCCTTTGTAGTCACATTATAAGAATTACTGTTGTTTGGTAACAACTCCGTCCCTGTAAGTGGTAAACATTTAGTTCCCCATCCCCCAAAAATGTTGTCACCAACACTTTTTACAAGGGCACGCAGATAGTTTGTTTTAAGGCACATATTCTTAAGTTTTACTCTTTTGTGATAAAAATGTAACTTGGTCTGAAATCATCCTAGCTAAAAGGATGAATTGCCCATGAACAAGACTTTTCTTTGGGGAAAAAGGATGGTGACAAATGTAGATAGCTATTTGAAAACATGAGCTTACTGTAAATGCTAGAGGAACATTTTCCACTTCCTTTCCAGATTTTAGTGTCTAAAAAGTTCACTGAATTGTCACTAATTTGAGAATTAAACTTCAGAAAATAAGTGGTATGGTTAGGATAAGGTACAAAACTAATAGCCAAATCAGCAGGTCCCATCCATAAAATAAATATGTCATCTAAAAATCGAAGGTGAAGTTGAATATGTTGGTAAAATTCAGAACTAAAAACAAATTTAGACACCCAGGATGTCAAGACAATGTTGGCAAAGATGGGGGCACATGGAGCCCCCATTGCTACCCCTTTTAATTTGTTTGAAAATTTCACCTTCAAAGAATATGTAGTTGTTGCCTACAACTATTTCTATATAATCAATAACAAATGTCCAGACAGAGTAAATGAGTTCTAGGTAATTGCAAAGAACACGATACAGGTAAAAAGATTACAAGGGGATTGTATGGTCTTTGGGGAATGTAAACACGTAGAGCAGATCACATCTATATATAATGAAATTATGTACTAGTGCTATTTATAATGGTAGTTTATTTCTTGATTATATTAATAGGTGCTATGTTTAGTACTATTTTTAGCATATGGATTTTGCACTAAATGTTAAGTTTAATGCTTAAACTTTCATTTGGCATTTAATGCATTTAGGATCATAGAAGGCTACTAAGCTAATGATCCTAGGGCTCTTACAAGCCTAGCCAAGATTTACCCTTATTTCCATGATCAACACCTATTACCCCTGTCCAAGAGAGGGGCTGGGAAGTTGGCATAATGGTTAAGGTGTTTACCTCACAGGCACAAGGTGCAGGGTTTGATCCAAATATGGGGTAATTAGCTATCCCTAAAATGGCCTACAAGGGATGTTAACCTAGTACTAATCTATGAACCTATGAGCCTATGAACACAGGTGGAACCCCTGGGATGAATTTCTGGTTACCCATCCAATCGTCCAGATTGTGTTTGAATTGGGTCAATGAGGTGCTCTGCTTGACATGAAGTGGGAGTCTGTTACAAAAGTGTGGTAACCTCTGGGAGACAAATCTGTCCCTCCAGCAGGTTCTACTAATGTCACATACTAGGTTAAGGCCATTAGAGTGAGTAACCCATGTACCATTTGACTTACAGATATGCAGCATTTCCAATAAAGCAGGGTCAAATATTGCTTTCTATGCAAGGCAGATATCTCCTCTGAGCAGCCTGTATGAAACAGAATAAAGTGACAGTGATTTCAGATGATCCTCATAGGAGAGATGCTGAGCACCTTGAATTTTCCTTGTGAGGAATCTTTGTGGTCTCTCCAATTGCTGCAGGTGCTTGGAAAGGTACATACCAAAAGGGGCATTGTACTCAATTATTGGTCTGATGAGAGTACAGGGAGGTTATAACTTTTTTTCTGGAGGCAATGCCCTTACTTATGAGATGAGTAATATAGAATTACCACTGTGGAGACATAGTGATTGATCAAAGGTAAGGTTGCTGTCAACCTGTGTGCCCAGGTTTCTCACCACAGAGTGCATTCTTAGGGTGTTGTTATTGATGTTGTAGTTATCAGGAGCATCACTCTTACCAAAAAGGATGATAATACATTTTTTTGCAATCATTGTAAAGCCATGACTTTGGCACCAGTCATTTCTTTGTGCAAGACCCTCTTGCAGAATGCTGACATTGTTTGGAGATTCTATGACTGCTCTCAGTTTACAGTCATCAGTAAACTTTGTCAGCCACAGACCTTTAGTTTTATCTTGCACTTTGGAGAAATGGTTTTCAAACAGTAGAAGTCCCAGGACTGATCCCTGTGGAACACAACTGGTTACAGGTCTGCTGTTGGAGGTGGATTCTCCTATTTTGATTCTATGGGTTCTATCAGTGAGTCAATTAGTGATCCATCTAATGATATACGGGTTGATACTGAGCTGGGTGATTTTGTCAACTATGCCTGAGTGGGGGATAGTGTCAAAAACCTTGGCTAGCTCTAGCTAGGCTATATGCACAGATTTCCCTTCATCAAGGGCCTTGGTGACTGTCTCAAAGAAGTCCACCAGGTTTAACAGGCATGACCTCCCTTTGACAAATCCAAATTGAGTAGAGTCAAATGTTTGGAGGTTACCAATATCTTTGTTAATAAGGTCCATGATGATTCTCTCAATGGCCTTTGCTAATTTTTGAGCCCATGCAGTTGTTCAGATGTTTGTAAAAGCATATGTTAACAAGGCATAGTTGCCAGTTCCATCTCAGGAGGAAGGTGTAATGAAGCTATTTATACCATCCCATAAGAGGTTATAATCTGCTTTGGAGAAGTTTTTTTAGTTTAGTTGGTGTTGGGGGCAGGTGTGATAGTAACTTGAACAAGACTGATTATGGTCAGATCTCTCACCAGGGAAGCACCATGGGATTTTTTCACAGTGGTCCCCATATTGGCAAGCAGCAGCAGATTCAGGATGTGGGGGGTGTCTTGTGGTCAACTAACTAGTCCAGTGCACGGAGAGTTAGAAAAGTCGGAGTTCGTGAGTTTAGTGAGTAGTTTGGGCAAGAGTAATTCCCCCAGTCAATGGATGGGTAGTTAAAGTCACTCAAAAGTATGATGTTCAGGTGCATCTTGATAGACTCAATTAGATCCAAATAGGCAGAGTGGGTGTCCTGATTCCTGGAAAGGGTGCTGTAGCTGGCAATGACTTGAATAGGTGTCCTACTAACAATTAATTTTAAATTAGTCCAAGGAAGCATACTGCATACTGTCATGAATCTGAAAGTGCATTTTGTATCGCTGTGTGTATTGTTGTTGTTGTTTTGTTTGTTTTTTTGGCAATTGTTTGGATTACAGGTTCACTGGTGAGAGAAAAAATGAAAAGAAAAAAAAAAAAACTAAACTGTGAACTTATTTGCTTTTGTTTAAATTTGAAGTGAAAAACTGAAAAAATGGAGAGACAAGTCTGACAATCAACAATCACTACAACTTCTTAAGAGACTTATTCAAAAGATTGAAAAAAAATGCTGAAAAGATTCAAAAAGAAAATTATAGCCCAAAAGATAGAGTAATGAGAATTTTGTAAAAGAAAAAAGTAAAATGAAAAAATAAAAAGTAAAAAAATGAGTAAATAGTAGATAAAAGATAGTTGGCAATTCAGCAATTCAAATCTGACCAACAATTTAATACATCTGACCATTCAAAGCTCACTCGTGTGTAATGATCAGCAAGGAGTGAGTTGTTTGCAGTTCAAGAACAGCTCTCTACATGTCTTAAAGCAAACAAGGAGCTGCAACGAATATGTTTGTGCTAATGGAATAAGATAAAGAATGATAAAAAAAGATAATAATTCAATAGTAAGCCAGCAACCACATTATAGGAAATTCCAAAAGCAATCTTCCCATTATAAAAATTTCAAAATCCAACTTGAACACAGCCATGAAGACACTTTGAAAATGTTATGGGTTTATTGCTGTTATCATAAATTTGTATGTGCAAAGTGTTGCTGTTGCCAGACCTCGGCCTAGGATGAGAAGAGTCTTCAGACCACATTTAACATATCATAGACTTCATAATAGTGAAATATTACAGTGATATGGGGTGGACAGGGATACCTTAGAGGAAATAGTTAGCCTCTGCTGGCTTCATCTGAGGTGCCAAGGAAATCCTGGAGAACCCATCTGATTGGAAACCAAGGTATGCATAGCATTACATATACTAGTTACAGGCACATTTCAGAGACCCACAGGGGACATATTATAGTTGACATAGGCCTTAGCCTCAAGAATATTATACCAGTTTATCAATACAGTGGTGCAACATGTAAAGGAGCATATCTGGCTTCCATATTCCCAGGAGGTGACAGCTAACACCATGCAAAATTTCTATGCTGTAGCAAATGTCCCTGAGGTTCTGGGGTTCATAGCCTGCACACATTGAAATAAAAGCTCCACCTGGTGAACAGGGAAGAAGGTACATAAACAGAAAAGGCTATCACTCTAATAGCTGTCAGGCAGTCTGTAATGCACAATAGACTTCTATAGTGTGTGTTCAGGTAATCCTGTAAGTTTCCACAGCCCCCACATATGACACACCTATGAGCTATAAGGTTTACTTGGGGCAATCTCCCACAAGGACGTCTTGTGGGGGATGCAGGATATATACTATAACCTTGGCAAATGACTCATGAGAAATCCACAGGGTTCCTATTATTACAATAAAACAGCTGAAGATCGAAAGGCCTAAAATGTGAAAATGCCATTCATCGATGTGTTTTTTGTGAGATCACAGTACACTGAAGATCATAACATTTGCCTTTTCCTCACTGTAGTGTGATCTCAGAGTTGGTATATATAATTAGTGGGGCGTCCCCCACAAAAGCAACTTTAAGGTACGGGAGCTTGCAGGTTTAATAGGTACGGTGTTAGAAAAAATAAATGTTGCTCAATATGAGACTATGGATATTAAAAACTAACTATTATTCAAGGAATCTGTATATATTTTGATGACACTTTAGCCCTGAAAGGCTTAAACCTAGAATGCAATTGGAGGTTTTGTATTTAATGATTTTATTGGAATGTTTAATTTTGCGTTTAATGATTAATTAGCATGTGTATATAAGGCAGGTGTGTATTTGGGAATGTTGTACTCCCTGAAGGCTCTTTTGCTGAGATGTCAGAGAGAGAATAAAGTGTTTTGGTTACTGGCTGGTCGTTTTTCTAATGTAGAAACTCAGACTGGAACTATCATTCATACCTCTCACATGTACAGATTTTCACAGAATGTCTAGATTTTTGACTCATATTTTTGGTCTGTTCCTCACAAAAATTGTGTTTTCTTGACAAATCACTGGGATGATCTAAGGATTAAAGCCACAAGATAATGACATGCATTTGAGTTTCAGATTTGCATCCTCCACAAAATGCATGCTAACACAAATCCTATTATTCTAGCAACTTTCTAAGTTTAAAAGAGCAATATTTAAAATGTGTCCCTATTTTGGGCCTTTGTCCCCCCATTATGTCAGGCTTTGTCCAGATTTCTTGCGCTAAGAGGTTGAGAGGTATGTAGAGTCTGCTTTTGGCCTGTTGAAGTCATATTTCCAATGCCCAGATGCATCTAGATGTGCCCTACAGTATGACCCAGCCACATCTGCCAAAATACTGATAGCCTTTGCCATATTATACAACATTATTGTCAGGAAACAGTTACAGCAGGGAAATCCAGGACAAGGGTTACAGTTCCCATCACCCAACACATGGCCAGGAGACACAGATGAAGAATTTAATGAATAACCAGCAGCTGGAGAAGACTGTGGGAGATAGAGGTGTGCACAATAAGCCATAGCCATGGCTATGAGGCAGAGAAAAGCTCACATCCTCACAACCTGTGTAAACAAAAAAATCAGCTAAGCACATATAAACAGTAGCAGTGATGCACACAAAATTACCAACCTTTACTTACCCTTTAGTGTCTGTGTACTGCGAGGATCAACCAGACATAACCACTGGCTACCAAAATGTGTTCAGTGTACTGTGAGCATCAGCCAGATGTGACCCAGACTACCAAATGTGATTAGTATACTGTGAGCATCAGCCAGACATAACCACGGACTGCCAAATGTGATCAGTGTACTGTGAGCATCAGCCAGATGTGACCCCAGACTACCAAATGTAATCAGTATACTGTGAGCATCAGCCAGATGCAACCACAGAGTACCAAATGTGATCAGTGTACTGTGAGCATCAGCCAGACGTAACCATGGACTGCCAAATGTAATCAGTGTACTGTGACTATCAGCCAGATGTGACCCCAGACTACCAAACATGATCAGTGTACTGTGAGCATCAGCCAGACATGACCCTAGACTACCAAACGTGATTATCCCCATTAACTGTATTAAGTGATGAACCTGTAATGAATTGATAAATGCTTACCCTTATATGTATGTATGTACTGCACTGTACTTCATTAAAATAAAATGTGCTCAACTATACAGGAATGATGGTGGGAACCCATGTATATGCAACATTGAGAAAACAAAACAAAATGACTGGCAAGCAATTAATGGCTTTTCCCTGCATATGTATAGCCCACGTATCAAGCCAAAACAAGCCCATATCAAACAAACCCACACTGGTTAGGGTTAATGTCACCATCCTCTGTATAGGTTATCTTTCACAACTGATGCATAAAATGTATTAGAGAACATGTCAACCCTTACAGATTCTAGCCTGAGTGGATTTTGATACAGACTTTGTGGTAGCCTCTGCCCTGAACCCACCTATTTTAAAAGTGGTCCTGCTTACTAGTGTGCACTGGAGGTTGTTGTTATAGCTTGTGTGTGGGGCTGTGGATGCTGTGATCATTATTTCTTTAAAGTTTCTGAGAATCACACCTGAGAGGTGTGCATAGAAGGTTATTATAGTATATGTATAGTCATGTTTTTCACTTTCCTAAAAACCTCAGAGATGAAAACAGGTCACTATAGCATGTGTAGTGGCAAAATACTGCCTAGGGGCAGCAAGTTAGACTACATTGTTGTAAGTACTATTTTCCTTTTACTTTCCTCATAATTAAACATGACACTCGCACACAAGTGACTATGTTTGGGGAGCAAGCATAGGTGCCGGAAGCTGTTAAAGACTGGGGGGAAGGGCGGAGGGCGACAGGGGCACTTAGTGAATTAAAAAGGATAATTTTTTTATAACTATTTGCTACCACAACATAGGCTCACTTGGAGGACATTTTAAGCTTAGCCAATTCCCTTTTGGTGCTTGAATTAACATTTTCTGATTGGTCTTAGCTATCCCCAATGGCTGATCATTGTATATTAGCCCTAGTGAGAACAACTGTGATTATACTATAGATAATTTAAGGGGGCCATGTAACGGATGCAGCATTTAGGAACTGCCTCTATCCATTAGTGGCATGAGGGGAAATCCTGAAGTACATTTTCTATTACCCATCCTTAGATCTAAGTTGCATTTGAATATGGATGGATGAGCTTTGCTTTATTTTTATGGATAGTCTGTTCTGGAACAGTGGTAGCCTCTGTGATATATATCCATCTCTCCACAACATTCAGTTTTAATACCTGGACTGAGTATTTCTGATGCCATTTGACTTGCTGATGTTCAGTAGGTCCATCTGTATTATGTCGGAGGATGCTTTGTATGCCACACGTCACCTCTAAGCACTCTGTAGGATACTGAGTATAGTAATAAATCTTTGAGGTGGTCCATAAAAGACCTATTGTTTAGGAGTTGTATCCTTTTAGTAAGGCATCTCTGAAGGTATTCCAATTGCTGCATGTGGCTGGACAGATACATGCCAAAGTGGGCATTATACAAAATGATTGACATAATGAGAGCTTTGTAAAGGGTGACAACATCATCTCTAGATCTAGTCACAATCAATTTGTTCATAAGCTGTGCAGTACAGAAAAGCTTTATGACTTTGGGCACATGTTGCTCAAAAGTTAGGTCACTGTACACACAGTTCCCAAATGCCAAACCATTGGATCAGCTCTCAGAGGGCATTGTCATGATTTTGACACCAGTTATTATTTGGGACAAACCTTCCTGCATGATGGCTAAGTCATTTGGGGATTCAATAACTTCTCCTAGCTTACAGTCATCTCAAACTTAGCTGGTCAAAGCTCTTTGGTATTTCCTTTTACTTTTGAGATGTATATGCCAAACAGAAAAAGTCTCAGCACCGAACCCTGGGTGACTCCATTGGTGACTGGTCTCTTCCCCTGTTTTGATCTCCTGTATCCTATGAGCCAAGTTGGCAATGCATCTGGTGATGTAAGCGTTTGCTCCTACATTATTCATCTTTTGTACTATACCTGAGTAGGGGATTGTGTCAAAAGGCTTGGCAATGTCATGGTAATGTGGTATGAACTGTTTTACCTACATCCATTTCTTTGGTAACAAGAGTAAAGCTTAAAATTTGCCCATGAGTTTGAGCTTTTCACACTTTCCTATGGGCTGTTTTCAAACACATTTTTAGGGCCAAGCATACATGTATGCATTCCTTGATTCACCTTCCTGATTGTATTTAATTATATTCCATGTATAATACAGCACACGTGTTAGACTTAAGTTATAGCACATTTTAAATTTATTGTTTATAAACATTTTTCCAGTAGGCAATGAAGCAAAATGCATGCACCAATAATGACAAAACTGCCCTATTCAGAAAATTTCCATGATAACAGTCTACTTCTACACACAATATATAAATACAGAATCACATTAGACTGTAAGCCATAGGCATATTGCACAACTTCTTGAACTTAGTTTCAATGGGGGGGGGGGGTGGCAAAAGGCCAAAAACCAGGGACACATTTTAAACATTGCATGTATAATTTTGGAAAGTTGCTTGCATAAAACATTGCTACCACCATGCATTTCACTGCCAGGTCTTTAACACTGTGCACTACAGTCAGAGCAACATACCACTAAACTAAACCAGCAGTTTCTTGAAAGACAGGAAGACAAACTTAAATGGCTATCATCTCATTTAGTGAATTCAGTTTTCACTTGAAGACAGGAAGACAAACTTAAATGGCTATCATCTCATTTAGTGAATTCAGTTTTCACTTCTCACTATAGCTCTCAACCTCTTAGCACAAAAATACAGAACAAAGCCAATAATGGGGAAATACAGCCCCAAAATAGGGACACATTTCAAATACTAATTTTATAACCTTAGAAAATGGCTAGAATAAAAGGTTTTGTTTTACCACTCCTGCAAACCAGAAAGAACAGAACAAAAATGTGAGGCATAAATTTGCAAGTGATGGTAACTAGGGACTTTAGGCTCTTTTTACCTGTACCCAGGGTACAGGGTTTGAGCCTGAGTACCTCTAGCCACCAAATGTACCCTGCTGGGGGCATTTACACACATGCACACTTGTCCCTGCTCCACTCTGCAATTAACTCCTGTCCCAGTCCAGATGCAGCAAACAAACTCCATTCTGCAGCAGCTTATATCCTGCTTGCAAATAACAGCCAGAAACAAACTCTGCAGCAGCTTATGAATATCATGTAATGGCCAGAAATGCGCTGATGTCATTGCAGCAAATGAAACCACTCACAAAACTGAACAGGACAGAGGTGATCTGCAAATGTGGGGGGGCTCCCCTCCCCCAGCGCTCTATGGTTCCGGTGCCCATGGGAGTAAGAAGGAATACTGCTTAATATAAGTCTGACTGCAACTGGTTGCCATATGTTACTGTGCTTTATTTGTTGTTTCAGTTTCATCTCAGCCTGACATAAGAGGGGAACACAGAAGAGGACTGTTTGTTGGAAGTAAGAGTGCAAAAGCATGATGTATATATGTATGACAGCAGCCACTAAAAATACCTGTGTGTGATCAATTGTGCCTTTACTTTCATTTCATTTTGACATCAGATGGTAGAACCACACAGCAGATGACTATCTTTTGGGGGTAGGGTAATCAGGCATGTCAGGTATGATACATATATCCTTGTAAACATTTATCTTCTAAGTTTATGGTAAGATACTGTTTTGCCAGCTTTGTACACTAAGCCTTAATTACAGCTTATTTGTTCCTTGAAAGAGAACATAAAAACAGAATTTCTTTCCATACTCATGATTTTTGTTCACCCAAATCAATGGGTAAAAGGTTAGAAAATGCTCTAAAATATACCTGAGAATATCTATAACCCCTTGGTCTCAGGGAAGGCATTGTGGCCACCAGGCCTCTGGTTTTACTGAGGTATTTTTCAATACAGTTATTACAGTGCTGTCTTGGCCAGTTAAGGTGTGTTGAGAGGATGAAAAAAAAGAGTAAAAATTTCTTCTCTTTCTTATGATTTTTGTTCAGTCAAATCAGTGAATAAAAATATTGAAAAATGCACTAAAGTTAATGCACCTCAGAACATCTGGAAAACAAAAAGAAGAAAACGGATCCAAACTACTAACAAATTGACATAAAACGTCAGGAAGGACCCTGTTACCCAGGGGCGGTAGAACCAAATGTACAGACCAGATACACAAATTTGACCTAGGTTTCGTCTTTATTATACAGACTTCTTCAGAAAATGAACACATTTAACTACTCCATTGATATATATACACACACATACACTCCAACAAATACATCCCACCCCTTCTAATTACCCTATCACATAAAACTCAATTAAACAAACATATCCTAAATCTCATTAACCCTTCGAGGTAAGAAAATTATACTCCCAATGCATCTACACAGTATATGTTACATTTCAAAATGTTGTTAAATACACAAAATATGAAATATAAAATATACATATTTATGTACAACCAACTAAAAACTGTTTACAACACTCAATATCATAAACTAAAATAACAAGACAGTGTCATGATATCAAAAAAGAAGAAATAATAATAGTTAATCATATAGAATTAACTTTCAAAAAATTTTTTATAAGAAATTTTTAAAAATCTTTTTTGAAAAACACTACCATAACAATAAAAAGTATAAAAACCTTCTTAAAACTTTTAATAAATAACATTTTCAACCCAAGATGTGTTTTAGTTTTAATAGATAGAAGCAATATGCTTATATTATCATTAATTCCTGGAAATACTGTAGCATTTAATGCCAACTGCCGTCTCATTTCACAAATATCACGATGCATATCCAATACTGCCCCCTGACCATCCTTTTTTATTTGCTGTATTACGCAAAATTTAAATCTATGCTCTGGGTGTTGCTCTATATGCCTAACTAAGGCATTAGTATTTTTCATGTGCCTAATATCCAGAATGTGTTCACTGACTCTATCCCTAAACATCCTACAGGTTTTCCCTATATAAAAAGCCGGACAACCATCACATTTGGCCATATAAACAACATTTTTAACATGACAATCAAAATGGGCATGTATACCAATAATCTCTCCCTCAATATTAATTTTATTACCTGTAACAAAAATATATTTGCAAACACTACATCTACCACACCTAAAATTCCCTTTTCTTCTACGTGAACTATCATTCTCTCAACTAAAGTTTGCAGCTGACTCAAGTAATTGTTTAAATGACTTTCCTTTCCTATACATGATTTTTCGGGGGTTACTCAATTTTCTCCATACATTACTATCCAGTTTCAATAACTTCCAATTCCTATTTATTATACCCACTATATGATCCACATCATAATTGTAGGTAGTACCTGGAAAATATCTGAAAAACACATGGCTTTTGGGGACCCAGCAGCCATAGTCCTCAGGCTTAACTCAAGTACTTTATGCATATATATAATGATGCAGTCTTGTCCAATAAGTGTGTGTTGAAAGGATGTGAGAAAATATAAAGTAGAGGAATAAGGCTGAATGTCTTTCCTTAGATATCATTTTGTTTAAGCCATTATTGGATGAAAAATGTAAAAAAGTTCTAAAATGCTTCTCAGAGCATCTATAAGTCCATGTCTTCTGTAGACCTACAGACCACCAGACCCCAGCTTAATTGGATTATATATACCACAGTTATTACTATGCATTCTTGATCAGTTAGACATTGCCTTGGAATGATGCCAGAAAAAGCAAAACTGGGGATTAATACTGAATTTCTCTCCCTGTTCATGTTTTTTTTCTTCAGGTCATCATTATATCAAAAGGTTGGAAAATAGTTCTAGCATGCACATCAGAGCATCTGTAGCCCCATAACTTCTGAGGTTCTAGTGATCCCAAGACCCTTGCTTAATTTGATTATGTATTCAACAGTCATCACATGCAGTCTTGTCCAGTTAGGTGTTGTGAAATGATGAAGGAAAAGACAAAGCTGAAGAGGAAGGTTAAATTTCATTCCTTAGTCATGATTTCAGCTCAGATCATCAGTGGATAAAATAGTTGAAGATAAAATCTCTAAAATGTACCTTAGAATATCTAGAACCTTCATGGCTTCAGATGGCTTAGTGGCTCCCAGATCCTTGGCTTAATTCTATTATTTCCTCCACAGCTATTACAGGGACATCTGTCCCAGGTGTGATAAAATGATGTAGGGGAAAAAGCTAAAGAGTGAAATAAAATGTGCAAAAAAGGAGAGCAAGTAATCTAAATAATGTGAGGAGGCCTTTATAGGGGGTGCAGAGGTGAAGGCTCTGGGGGTGTCAGTGAGTGGAAGGGGTGCCATGGTGCACTGCTGCCTAGGATGCCATTTCAAGTAAGGCTAGCTTTGAGTGCACTAATATTTATGTTCTTGAGATGGGGAGGATACCGGATATCATATCTGACAATGGTCTACCATACACAAGTGAGGAATTTAGAAGATTTGTGTATAAGTGGGAATTTAAACATAGGACCCCAAGTATGCCCAAGTGACAAGCAGAACTAATCATTCAAACAGTGCAGATTCTCATTAGAAAAAAGAAACAGCAGCATCAATTAGGGTTCTCATCTCACAATTTTGGAATATAGAAATACTTTCTTGCAAGGACTGTTCATCATCATTTCAGCTGTTGATTGAAAGGAGTTTAAAAAAGGCAGATTGCTTGATTCAGTTGTGTTACTGGTAATGGAAACCAAAATCAAAATAAAGGAGATATTGGAAAGAAATCTACAGAGACATACATACATAGTCTGTCAAAGAAATTGTAGATGATTACCCAAGTTGCAGGTTGCAGATAAAGTCAAAATACAGAATCCATGGGAAAGTCCCCAACCTGAGGTTGTAGGTAAAGCAGCTGAAACAGAATCCTAAACATATGATAAGCTGTATAAAAGAAATTACCAACCTGTACAGATAAGCATATCAAAACTGAAGGATCAGGAAGAAAGGCAACCAGAAGTGACATAACTAGTCTTTTTTTTATGAAAATAGAGACAGAAAGATATCATGTATGGATGCATAGATTTAATGCTAATGAACTAGCTGCACTGATTAGCATGTCATGAGGCGCAATCTTGCTTCTTGAAAAATTGGCTGAAATATAGACCTCATTAATGTTAGATGACACCCTCTGTCTCTCTGAATTATTAATCCTTCTAATGTGATATGGGACATTGGTAATAATAGGCTACTTTGCATCATGGTTATCAACGAGTGGCTGTAAACATGACTTAGGATTCAGGACTTGGAATTCACTTGGAGAAAAGCTAACCTACTTTGAGACAATGGTCTACATATCTTTGTTGTTGTGTCTTTCGGCTTTTCCCGGTTAGGGGTCGCCACAGTGGAACTCCGGTCAGCTAATGATTGGCAGTAGATTTTTACATGCCAAGTTGCCAGCTCTGATGCACAACCTTCAACGAAGGTACGCCCATTCATGCATGTTTCCACACAGAAGACACTCTAGCTGAGAATCGAACAGGACAATGTCTTGCTGTGAGGCGACAAAGCTACCGCAGCACCACCACTGCAGCTTGGTCTACATATCTTTGAAAGGGTAATATTTAAGGATTTTGTTAATTTGTAATTAAATTAGCTAAGAAGAACACACCGTAAGGGTTTCAGGAAAATCCTGATGTCTCCTTCTCAGAACAGCATTATACTTAATTATGGAAATTCCAGTACAGGAATCAATTTCAGGAGAAATCATACCTAATAAGGTTATAGGTTCACATGTTCATTAAGTTTGGTTGTCAGGCTTATCAGTGCCAGTGGCACAACACATAGCACACTTACCTTTGGTGCAAAAGGCTGTAGGTTCTATTTCCACACCAAGTGGCTTGATTGCTGATGCTGCACTCCTGAGTGCATTGTCCTTCAGATGAGATGTTAAACAAGGCCCTGTTTGCCTGAATTGGTGGTAGCTCAGAAGGATGTAAAAGTTTCCCTGGTACATATTGAAAAGTGTTGGGGAAGTCCCTGATGCCCTGGCCATCTTTTCCCTAGTACTATAAAAAACACCTTCAGACTCCTCGGAAAAGATGTTAGCAGCCTAGTGAGACTAATCCAGTCAGTAAGGGATAAATAAAAAAATATGACCTAGTGATGTATGGAAGCTGGTCTGCCTTAACCCCTTTTAGATATTTTCTACATTCCATATGCATACCAAAAATTGAAGGAGTTTAATGACTGAATTTTGAGTATTATGGGAAAGCATTGCATTATTGCATATTTTATATTACTGATATTTAGACCTGGTGTTCCATCCACATCAGTGCATTCCAGACATAGACATTCAACAAAACTAGATCAAGCATTGTCTTATAGGCCATGAAGGTATCATTTCTAAGTAACTTATAAGAACCAGAATATAATAATAATAATAATTCCTGAAGCCTTCACGGATAGTATGTGTTTTCCATCCTAAGATTTTTCTACTAGAGAATCATTGTTCCTTTTCAGACTAATTCTGGTGGCTTGATTGAATGCTACAGAACTCTACATTGCACTCAACAATGTGTCAGGTTAATGATGTAGAGAGTGTTACATTGGTGAGCTTCTTGGAGACACTAGCCATGCCTTTTAGACATAGTAAATGAGCTACAGAAAATATTTTTCTAACTTTGGTACAGACACATTTAGTCAAAGTTTAAATTGGCATCTACTATTGTTCCTAGGGTTTTAGTGATGATTTCATTCATTACAACTTGACATTTTTTTGTAGTTATAACTTACATATGTTTCAACTCTTACAATGTTACCTTTAAAGGCATTAAAGGTGTGCTCATTACTGTTGCAGTAGGTGTATATTTTATGAAGGCCATCTTAAGAAACTTCAACATATTCTAGTGAAGTAATAATTATGTTACCCATTCTGCAATCTTCAGTATATTTGGTTATCTAGAGCTCATTTTCCACTTTTGTGTCACAGAAAATTAGTCAAAAAAAAAAAAGGAAGATCTCAGCACACTGTCTGCAGGATACTACTGGTAACAGTATAGTTGGGTAACCCTATCATCACTTGTTTGTGTCTTTTGTCTTAACCAGTGTTTTGACTGTTAATTATATATGGATCAAGATGTAATGCTTTTGATTCGCTAAAATGTCATAATTTGTTATAACGTCAAGTGACAATGTCAAAATAAACAACACTCTCTGTCATTCCTTTATTAAATGCTGCTGTTATTCAGAGAATAATGCAAAAAAATAAATAAAACAAACTAACAAAAAAACAATAAGTTCTCCTCTGGAGAGAAGATCTACTTAATGTAGGATACTGCTAGCCTCCCACCAATCCTACGTGACTTGGATGAACTTCTCAAGAGTCTACATTTAGTACAAAGATATGAAACTATGAACCTTTGAAGCACTGCATTTCTGGAGACTTCATCAGCATAGTTGCATAGAAAAGGCAAGAAGCAGCTGGTGAACAGCAACAAAATGAGTATGGCTTCTACCATGGACCACAGAAAGATGTGTTAACAAGAACTTTACTTGAAGACTCTTATGGAAAGAAAGCAAGAAACAGCAAGGATATCACATATACTTCTAGGTATCTGAAAGGAAATCACAAATATTTTTAAGGATCTCAACAAATTCCAAAAAACGCAAATGGACATCATATGTCAGAGAAACAGCTGTAAGAGAAAAAGAGGGAATGCATAAAAATACAAAGAAAGATGGTGTAGTATTATTCCAATAATACATGCTACATGTATGGGAGTGCCTAGCCTATGTACAAGATGGACAACTAATTCAGTTGTTCCCCTGGTGGCTGGATTAATTGTGGTATTTACTGAACTTGTTAAAGCTTTCAGAATGATTTAGTATTGGAAGGTAGAGATGAAGAAACAATGTTGGACAATGCATTACTTCATCACTTCAAAGAAGTGGACGAGGAAAAGAAATTGTTTATACTCTTTAAGAATCTCTACTTCCTCATAATGGACACTGCAGCCTTCCATGGAATGGCTATGCAGATGCAGGAAATGATAGAGACAATGGAAGAATAACTGACAACTTGGGTGAGGGCTTCACAAGAGCAACAGGAAGAGATTTAGGGTGCTACCAAGAGAACAATGCAACTTAAGCAGCAGTGTGGAAAACTGCTGGAAAAGACTGATGACCTTGAAAACATAAGTAGGAAATAAAATGTTCAGATCAGTGGAATCCCAGAATCCTTGCCTGCAGCCTGTATAAGAGTTTGCTATGTTGGTAAGCGATCTGATGAAAAACAAAGTTAGTCCTTCAGCTGATTTAAAGTTTACAATTGCTAGAATACAGAAAGTTGGAAGATGAACTGCAAATGCACCCCCCAGACAGGTAACATATCTGAAATATATAAGGCCAAGGAATGGCTTGTTCAGTATATTCACAAGCACAGGGGTATTTCATGGCAGAATGGCTGAATAAGGTTTATGTAGGAATTTCTACTGGTTCTATATAAGAAAAAAAAGAATATAGAAGTTGTTAAATGGCAATTTTAGTCACAGGGATATTTGGAAAGTATTCAGTATCTTGCCATCGTTTCTGTATCTTGGCAGGAAGGTGTGGAGATTTACATATACATTTGAGGCATGGAAATTTCTAAGAAGGGAGCTGCAACAGAAAGAAAATGGTGCCTGGTCTTCAGAATATTTTGTCTATTAAACAAACGGATTAGGGTAGCCACTCTAGTGGTATAGAGGGCTAAAGCCCTAATGACAACCCAGGTAGCCTGGTTCAATTAGTGGTTTGGACAACTGAGGGAGCAGTTTGGAGGGATTGGAGTTTCCATACTAGGTTGGGTGGTTGGACCTATGGAAAACCTACAGTGTTTATCATTGCTGGAAGCTGGGGAAGACACATTAGTAGGTGTGCCTAAGAGAGAGTATAGGGTGGAGACTTGACTGAGCTGCTGCTGAGGTGGAGAAATATGCCACGTCTCCATTGCATGCCTCCACCGGGCTTCTCCAATAGGTCTACAAGTAAGGAGGTAAGAAATGGGTAGGTTATACAGCAAGTCAACCCCACCTCCCCCCAGATGGATGTACACATATGCTGAATCCCTGGATACTTAGTTCAGTGAAAGCCTAAGCAACACTGGTCAAAGTCCAGAGGAGGGGTTGAAGCAGCTAGTAGACCTGATGTGTAAAGTACCAGGGTGCCGTGCTGGTACAATGAAGACCATCAGTGGTAGGGAACATAAAAAATAAACTAAAAAAAGAAACAGAGTGGTAAGTCTCAAAAAATAAACAAGAGACTAGGAACAGAGATCCCAGTAGTTATAGAGGTCAAGCAACAAAATGTAGATTAGAAAGAGTGTTATTATACAGAGGGGGTCATAATCAGTACTTGGACAGTGCACAACAAGATGCAGGGGGTCGTTAGATTGAGAACCATACTTGACATTGAAGTTAGGGAAGATCATTTGGAGTCACTGTTAAAGCAGCCACTGGATAGTGACAGGTATTTTCAGTAAGATGGTGTTAACAGGCAACTACATAGATAGGCCAGGACTAGAGAGCATCAGCAGAGATATTTGGACAGGACTCTGATTCACAAGATGAATACTATTGGCCCATATTGAAGCTGGAGAAGTTGGACAGACTGGACAGTTTTTTTTTTCAAAGAAACAGATGAATTACATCTGGAAAATCTCCCGCAATGTTTACAGATAATCGTTTGGCACCATTCATAAGAAGTGATACAAAATCTTTCATCATCCCTGTTAGGAGTGCACATATTAGTAAAATTCATCTTTTTCTCACCAATTTAATCCAAACAAATAATCCATCTACTAATGTTGCTAATCAATATAGACCAATATTGCTATTGAATGGGGATGTGATGATTTTGGTACAAGAAATTCTGCCTGGTGTATTAGAACTGGAACAAAATGATTTCATAAGGGGGAAGCACATAGTAGTAGCAGTCCTGTCTAGTTTATCAGAGTGCAGCAGAAAGGACCTGGGGAGGTGGGGTGGTTTTGTTTGACATTAGAAAGGTCTTTGACACAGTAAGATGGGATTTTCTTTGTGCAGTAATGAAAAATAGAATGTCTGGACAAATATTTAGGAGATGGATCAAAGCGTTGTACTCAGCCTCAGCTTTTGACATGGTACTTAATCAGATAAGCACCTAGAAAAGTGCCATAGCCAGAGGTACCAGGCATGACAGCCCTCTGTCACTGGGATTGTTTTTGTTGGTGATACGAGACGTCACCCTTATGATAAGAAAAGGACGGGAATTATTGTTGCAAAAGGGATACGAGGTTCCTGTTTTCGGATGTATGCGGATGATTGCAGGCTCATGCCTGAGAATATTGATGAGGTGTTGCCAAGGGACTTCATTTGTTTTCAGAGATTTTCCAGGGTATCAGGATTAGAGCTAAATAAAGACAAGAGCAAGCTAGTGAGAACAGAGTGGCACACAGAAGGGGACTAAGTACAAGAGTTATAACGAATGTTAAGACTCTTGCTAAGATAACCAAGCCTCTCAGGCAGGTTTGCCAGCAGCCAAACCCTCTCATCAGCCTTTCTTTTCTGTCTTGTATTTTATCTAAGCTTCTTCTTACTCCCCTTCCTTCTCTGTCTTGTTCATCCTTACTTCCCTTCAGACTATCAAATCTAGCAGGGGAACTCTCCATTGCTTCATAGTGTCAGGCCACTAGGAGCCATCTTAATCATAGCTTTTTGTACTGTAATTCCTACCCTATTTCTAAATCCCTTACCTTCTTGACCCTGTTTCCAGTTTCCATTACTCTGTTCCTAGCTTTCTCAGTCTCACCCATATACCTTCATTCCTTGTACCAGGCATCCTTATAAGTTTCCTCTCCTCTAACATCCCGACCTTCTTTCTACTAGCCTCTGAACCTGCATCTACATTCTTCTGCTCTCAAACTTACCTGCTGAATTTCTGATACTTTGCTGATTGTCTTCCTCCACACTCTCCTCTCTTGTCTCTACCCGCTCCATTCGCCCTTCGGGCTCACTCCACTCTGCTACCCTGCCCCCAATTCCCACCTGCCCCCAGTACTCCTACATTTATACCACTAGTAGACACACCCCCATCCTATCCACTCCAATCAGACAAATCTCATCATTAACTGGCCCAACCACTTTTAGTTCACATCACACCCACTAATTAACTAACCTACCTCCTCCTCTATTACTTAAAGTCACACTACTACTTCTCATCTGTACTTACAATCTACCTCTCATCCTCTCTCTCACCTCCCCAATCATTAAAATGCGTACATCATTCATCCCTTCACAACCTCAACTACTTATCTGCTTATCACTTTTACCTCCTCTTGTAACTACTTATCTCTTAACCTCCTATGAACACCCACTTTACTCTACTCTTGCCTTTCCCTCCATACACACCTCTACACCTACATCACCTTTCTCTCCAACCTTCATAAATCTCACTACTAAACCCAAGTACCTACTAGCCAAATACCACAGACTAGCACACTTTAAATTAAGCTACCAAAAATCTAGAAAACTAATTTACTGCTTCTATAAACCTCTCCAGCCTAAATATTTTAAACTCCTCCACTCACTGTTGGATGGGGATATTCATCCTAACCCTGGCCCACACCACACCAATACCAATGGCTACAAAAAAAAAAAAAACAAGCTACTTCTCTATCATCTACCACACCTACCAACTCTCTCTCTATAGCTCATCTCAATATTCAAAGCATTTGTAATATAATTACTCAAGTCCATGCCCTTCTAGAACTCCACCAATTTGACATCTTATGTTTATCTGAAACATGGTTAAAACCTACCATTAAATACAATGAAATTACCCCACCCGGGTATAATATCATTAGACTTGACCGCACAGCCAAAAAGGGAGGAGGAGTAGGAATTCTCCACAAAGCACAATTACAAATTAGTACTATAAATCTGAATCTTCCCCTAGATAATAATGCCGAAATAATCAGCTCCAAACTTCAAGTCAACACTACTAAAGCCACAAATATAATTTGTGTATATCTTCCTCTAGGAAATAACATTAATACTCTAGAATGTATGCTTAGTTTGCTTTCCACCAACCTCCCTCAAGAAACACTAGTTCTAGGTGACTTCAACATTGATTGGAATTCTTGTAATAGTACAAACCCCACCTCCCATATTAACCTATATGGCTTTACACAAATCATTAATAGCCCTACCAGAACTAATAAAACCAACAACAATGAAACCACGTTAGACTGGATACTTACTAATACTCCCCAACAAACCTACCAATCAGGTACCCTTCCAGATGATCTAAGCGACCATTCACTAACTTATGTCATTAGACATAAAACCAACCTAATTTTACCTACCACTTATAGAACATTACATTCAAAAAAGCAATTTAACTCTGAACATTTTCAAGCTGAATTAAAACAATGTAATTGGTCCCCACTAAAATACCTCCCCCTTAATGAAGCAGTAGAATACTTCAATTCCACATTCTTATCTATCCTGGACCACCATGCCCCAAGTCGTACCATCAGAACCAAAGCTAAAGCAGCACCCGGGCTGACCAACAATACTATGTAAAAAATCATTCTCCGAAACAAATCCACGGCTAAATGGCGTACCACTAAGAATCTAACTGACCGCCAAAACTTCAGAGAGCTTAGAAACAGTACAAAAAAAGCCATCCTGACAGACAAAAAGAAGTATTACATTCAATTACAACAAACCTCCAAAAATACTACCCATTGATATCTCATCTTTGACCTCTCTCCCACTTTTTAAACGACAACTGAAAATGTATCTCAATAAACACTGGCTTTGCTCCTGCACTAACCCAGATTAACTTTCCTTCTTCCTCTCTCTCTTTTCTTCTTCCATAATTCTTTTTTCTGTTCTCCCTGTTTCCTTCATAGCTTTCCCTTTCATAACATCTATGTAGATATATGTTTTCACATATATACTGTATGACTATTGTAATCCACAAAAAAAAAAAATATTACACTTTTTGCTCCCATGATAATACACGTAATAACTTGTATTATCTACTTCTGTTTATAAATTATAACCTTGTAATGCCTATCTCTGTTTAAACTTGTAATAACCAATGGAGCTTTTCCCCCAGGGCCTCTACTGAAAATGGACATATATCCAGCTAGACTAGCCCGGACAACAAATGTAAAATAAAATAAAATAAATAAATAAATAAATAAAATAAAGAGTTCATAGGAACCTGAATTCCCCACATATTTGCGGTTAGTAATTGGTCAAATTAAAAATTAATTAAATAAATAAAATAAAT
>NC_056730.1:775377452-775382092 GCF_019279795.1 Protopterus annectens | reverse complement strand
TAAAAATAGCCTCCCTTTAACAAACCTTTTTTAATTTTTTTCAAATAATTTTTTTTCCATTTTTTTCCCCTTTTGTTTAAAACCAAAAAACCCGAAGGTTGAACACCAATGCACGTGCCCAAGATAAAATGGCACCCTGACTGACCACTAAACCACAAAAAACGCTCCAGTCAGCATTTCGCTAATGAGACGGTTCTCCCTGCATCAAAAAAATAGGTATGAAAGTTAGCAATATTAAAAACAAATTTAAGTTTTATGTCTTTTAACAATGTACGCCACCTACATTATCAATTCCTATGTTAACAAGCAGGCCCACTAAAGGCAGGCCACCACATCAGTTCTTCAGATAGCAGTTGAAAGTAAAACAACGAATAGAACAGGAATTTAACAAGTGAAATAATGAACCAATAGGACTGTTAAACCAATATAAACTGTTCAGCCATTGGTAACTAACCATTTTTTACCACCTGTGATTGGTCCATGTAACAACTGTTTTATACTTTTCTAATGAAGTGGCTCTATGACATGGGCTATATAAATACTGACTTCTTTTTTATACTGTATCATAAATACTATCCTCTGATGAAGTTCGAATTAACAATAAATGAACAAAAGCACTATGGAACCGTTCTGACTTTAAGTGTCGTTCTTCCATGGCATGGCATTTTAAATAGTTAATGAAGTTTTTCTTAGAATATGAATTGTTAAAAGTCATTTGTTTTCTTCTGTAGCCTCTGATGGAAAGTGCACAGTGATTCAAACCAGGCTCAAGTAGCCAAACCCTTTTTGAAGTAGAAGAGCACATGGACCAATAAAGTTTTGATGCACTGGTACAGGAGTACAGAGCCACCATTGACCGATCACAAAATATCCTGATACGGTGTAACAACCTACAGAGAGGCCAACTGGGTTTCTCACCAAGCCTCTTCACAGGTTCCAGAAACTCCAGTGGATCCGGGAACACACTAAACTCCCCAACGATCCAAAATCCCAACCTGGACAACCGAACACCCCCACCAACATACAAGGATCTTTTTACCTCAGCAGGGTTTCCAGCACAGCCTCAGCATTTCCTAATGGCTCCAACAGCAGTGAGCTGCAAATTGTAGTGAATGAACTAATACAAACCCCCGTTAGCAGTCCCAGGGGCAATCCCAGGGCGAGGATAACCTTGCACCACAACCGCCACCTGAACAGCAGAACGACGATATCCAACGATTTTTCCAACCGCAAGGCAACAACAATCCATTCCTCACTACAGAGGGCACTTCGGCAAGACCAAATATAGAGCAAACGAATGACCAACCGAACAACCAATGCAAGAATATGATCATTGAGCTTGAAAGAAAACTTATCCTCTATAAGAACATTGAGTATGACATCTTTTTCCTAAAAACCTGTGTCCACCACCAAATAGTGCCGCAAGGGCTGAGGTGCTATAAAATTCCCAAACGGCGTCAACAGAAACTCCAACATATACACTGACCTAGTCAAGCTGTTTAATGACACCGGTCTGGCTACACTCAACTACTTGATCAACCACAATCAAGTGAGATTGGACAATTTGAGGACTGAATTGCAACAGCTACAAGCCACTGTCCTATGACACAGAGACTTTGAATTCTTTAGGCACCTTTTCCACAGAATTGCGCCCAAAATTACTAGACATGTAGCCACTTTAATCTACCGCAAACAAAAGAAGCTAAACAGGGACCTTGCAAAATACCAACAGAATTGCACCTACCCACTATAAGGTGAAAGAACACCCAGAAACAGCACCTTCCGAGCACCACATGAACCAGCTACAGCACCGGAACCCACCCGGATGGAACCGCACTCCAAAGGACCTCCACCAGCACCCCAAGGAATAATGCGCCTCAACCTGGGCATGCTCCTGCACTTATGGGAACCACCGCTAATCCTGAAACCCTCCCAAGCTTGCTGGACATTAACGTTAACTTGGAACAAGATGAGCAACCTTTTTTATGGTGGGGTTACAGGTCGAGGGGCAGAAGAGGAGGGAGAGGAAGAATGAGAGGGAGAGGCACAGGCAGGAGCCAATTCCACCAGACAGGAGGACGCATGACCACGAGGAGCATGATGAGGAGACCGTACTAAGGCCAGAACAAATGGACTCCAGCAGCCAAGTCTTCAACCTCACTGACAACCAACTCTCTGAAGCCCAGTTAAGTCTCCTTTCTAAAGGCTTCACATTCATCCCCTCCCAGTGAGCAGATATCACCAATGTGATACTGGACCTTCGACTCTATATGAGGAAACTTAATCTAAAAATCTTGTTCTCTGATGAAAAGACCTTGCAAGACAGCCAGTCCTCAACTGAGTATGATGACACCCAACCCAGGACACCAAAGAAAAAGAGCCTGTATACCCCAGTGCTCAATAGCAGCCTCAGCACATTCCAGAGTGTGTGTGAATATGAATTAAGGAACTTACTTAGCCGGCCCAGTGGAAGCAAGTGGTTCAACTTAACCCACCCTGAAAGACAAGCCCTGAATGAACTCAGTCACGACACAAACTTAAGAGTTATGAGGGCCGATAAGGGCACTGGCCTTGTCCCTATGAAACAAACCACATATGTTGATAAAATATCCCTCGTGCTTCAAGACCAAGAGTTCTACAAACTGGTCTCACTAGCAGAGGTCAACAAAAGCCTGAAAACCATAGACAAACTGCTCAAAGTGCTTGAAACCAATGGACTCCTCTCACTAGATGACCTCTCCTTCTTACAAATACCCCACCCAAACTTGGGCAAGGCCTTTGGGATTCCCAAAATCCGCAAAGATGCAGCAGACCCACCGTTCAGACTTATTATCTCTAACAGGAAAACCAAAACAGAAAACATCTCTGAATACTTGAACGACATCTTTAACCCCATTATGCAAGCCTCCCCATTCTACACCCAGGACTCCTGGGACTTCCTAAACAAACTGTATAGGAACCAAACTGACTACAAAGACTCTACCCTAGTGACACTAGACATCGTGTCACTATACACGAATATACCCCATCAAGAAGGTATCAAAGCAGCTGAGATGTTTCTACTCAAGTATGTCAAACTCATTGCCACCAAAATGGAATCACTAATGGGACTAACAGCGGCCATACTCAAAAATAACTTCTTCCACTTCTAGGACATAACCTACCAACAAATCAAAAGAGTCACGATGGGGTCCAAAATGGCCCCCGCCTTCGCAAATCTGGTGCTATGCATGTGGGAACAAGAAATGCTAATAAAGCTAAAAGGGTACAACCAATTCCTGCCAGGAATTTTAAGTTTAAGGCGAAAGGTTACTACAACTGTGGGGCTAGAGGGGTTTTTATTTGGGGGTATGTACCCAATGTTGTAGTTTTTATGTAGGAAAAACCGAAAGACCTCTAAGACGTAGAATATACGAACATCTATACGAAGTCTCTAAAAAGAAAGATACGAATGCCTTTTATAAGCATTTGATGCAATGTCCCAACATGCAGCTCAAGTTTTTGGTTCTGGAACAGGTTGTGCAAGATCAAAAAGGGGGTGATTGGGAGACACTCCTTGAGTACAGAGAACTTTTGTGGCAATTAAAATTTAATGCCTCAAAATCTCCTGGACTTAATGACAATGTTAGTATTATTAGTGTTCTGAGATTGAAAAGAGCTAGATTATAGGTTAAATACATATTGACTATTCCTATATTACAAAGAAATTAGATATGTTATGGTCTTAGATAAATGCTTTGTTTTTTAAGTATTTGGTGAGATTGTGTATTTTTTGCATGCACATATTTATTTGGTGGTTGCAGAATTTTGCACTGATTGAGCGAAATGTTGTGTTTTGATTTTTAAAAATTTAAAAAAATTTTTTAAAATTTTTAAAACAATTTTTTAAAATGTTTTGGATGAGTTTGTTATTTATATATGTGTTGTAATGTTCTTTAAGAAAAAAACTTCTTAATTGAGGTGCTTTATTTAATCAATTAACCAAGAGTCATGTGACCTACTACAAGAGTATATTAGGACATATTTTTTAAAAGTTTTCATCTTGATAAAGCCTGGTATGAACCAGGCGAAAGCGCTTGATTTATTAAGTGTTTCTTTATTGTATTTCGCATTTATTAAAGTTTGTATACTGGAATTTCTACTACTGACTGACGTTCCTTTGCTTTTGGAGTTACTTTGTTCTTTTGGTTCTCGGTTTGTGACTTTGTACTATCACTAATGGGACTAACAGAGGCCATACTCAAAAATAACTTCTTCCACTTCCAGGACATAACCTACCAACAAATCAAAAGAGTCACGATGGGGTCCAAAATGGCCCCCGCCTTCGCAAATCTGGTGCTATGCATGTGGGAACAAGAAATGCTAATAAAGCTAAAAGAGTACAACCATGTACCCCTCCACAGGCGCTTTATTGACGATATCATATTTGTTTGGAAGGGTTCGGCTGCTGAGGTGCAGGCATTTATCACAGAGATCATGAACAGCCTGTCCTACCTAGAGTTCATAGTGTCCGGTTGTGGCAACAACATCAACTTTTTGGACACTCTAATCACCATTGATAACACAACTGGGCGACTTGAATTGACAGTCCACAGGAAAAAGACATATAAAAACAATTACCTTGAATACAGCAGCCAGCA